>NW_024116215.1:0-10439 GCF_003073215.2 Triticum urartu | reverse complement strand
GGCCGGCGCCAGCGTCATCGAATGTGTCGTCCATGGCGAGCGGCTGGGAGTGCGCGGGCAGGAGGGTTTTCTATCCGCCGCGACCTAAATGGACGCGTGGGGACAAAACGGATCGACGCGTTGGAGCTGTTCTGAAGTCGCCGCGGCGCCTCTCTTCTATCGCTTGGCTCCGACAGCCGCCGTTGTTTGAGCGAAACTGCAGGGTTCGGACCTTATTTTGAAGAGCAAAAAGTGCACGGGTGCAGCGGCCTACTAGCCCAGCGCCCACCTATCAGCTTTGCCGAGTCCCGAATTCAAAGCCCACGTATGCAAAATATAAAAAAATTAATACGTGTGATTTCATTCTCAAAGCAAAATGGATGGAATATGGAGGGTTGCCTCAAAAAAAAAAGTTGAGAAAAAAGGACGACAAAGTAGTCAACTAATGTTCTTTTCCTCTCGGGCTCGCGACTAGACCCCCTAGCCGCAGCCAGGAGAGTCCCTCCGCCTCGTTCCTTCGGCGGCTCCCCTCTGCCGGCGACTTCGGTCGTCGGTGGTGAAGGGAGTCGCCGGATCTACGTGTGTGGATCGTGTAGCTTTAGGTTTGGTTCTAATAGCTTTGGGTTTTCGGCCATTCATTGTCTTCAATTTGGAGGCGGCGACGGCGATGCTGAATAAAGAAGGTTCAGATCTGTCTCCAACGAGGAAATCGGTTCTATGGTTAGGGATGGATTTGAAAATCAGTCTGTTCAAGTAAGGAAAGTGTGGCGACGGTATCATCCCCGGGCTCCGTTGTTGTGACGACATTTGCTCCAACGCCGGTGTGGAGCTTGGGAGGTAGTCCAGAAGCGGATGCAGATTGTGGTCTGAATCGATGATATCTAAAAGACGAACGTGTGCTGGATTCGTGGTTGATGATGGCAGGTATGGTTTCCTCCTTCGACGTCTTAGTTGTGGTGTGGGGTGCCAGATCTGGAGTTCGACGGCGTGTCCGGGGTGTTGCCCCGGTCTGATTCGTTCAACGATAATGACTTTACTTTTGGTGAGCCACCTTGGAGGTCCACAAAGCTGCTTATCAGCGATGGAGCCACGTCAAGCTCGGGTGAGGAGGTGACCCGTCATTTTTTCCTTTGGTGGTTGTTGCGGTGGTGCCGGAGGCAGGTGACGGGAGTTGGTGTTAAGTTCAGCGATGTTCTGCTATCTTTTTAGTTTTGTTATGTCGGTTTTTAGGTGACTTGTATTTTATTTTTCATGATATGAATGAGACACGTATTACCATGCAAAAGAGTAGTCAACTAATTTGTATTCATTTGCTCATTTAGTTTGAAGAACACAACAATTTGGATGCTGCACCTAATGCAATATATCATTTAAGCGATTGTGAAAACTCTAGCCGCCCCCCGCCATCTTCCCCTCTCGCCGCCGCTAGGGTGCGTCATCGGCAAAGCCCGCACGGCGCTGGCAGCGTGGAGGTTCGGTTCAAGGGCGGCTTGTTCGGGGAGTGTTGGAGGTCTTGGAGAGCTACTGCGGTTGGAGAAGGAGATGAGGGCTTGGTTGAAGATCTTTGTAAGGCGGTGCTCAGCGGTGCGTTTGCTGAAGCGGGCAGTGGCCAGAAGAATCTAGTGCAGTGTGCTTCTATGAAGGTTGGGCTTGGCTGGGCCATCGGAGAAGATGGCGTCGGCGCAAGGCCTTGGACGACGATGAGTTCAACATGGAAAAATTTTCACAGTTCAATTTTAGAGATTCTTCATGTCTGACTTGGGACAACATGCCGGCAACACTTTCCTAGATAGGAATAATGTCTTCCTGGCCCTATCCCCATTTTGTTGGTGTGCTTATCACTGCAGAGGCCGTGTGATTTTATGTCTCACGGTCACACCGCCACCGCGGCCTGAGTTCTACCTCTCGCACGTAGGCACATCGCCACTGTTTCTTTTCCTAGGTGCCCACGGGGTGAGATGGAGGGGTCAGCAGGCGCCTTGCGTCTAGGGGTGGAAACGGATCGGATAGTGCTCTTATCATTTTCATTTTCATATTTTCAAAACGAATACGAATTCGAATACGGATGTTATCGGATACAGATGCGGCTCGGATGTTATTCGAATATGGATACGTATCGGATGTTTTCTTGATTCGGAACAGATACGAATAATATCGACATATTGCTTAAGTAGATTAGTCAATAGCTATGTGATATGAAATAATCAACTTGTCACACGCAATAAGTCAATGATAAATAGGTTTATGAATAAATACTATTATAATGCATAATAATTTTTAAGTTTAATCATACAAAGAGTAAAATTTGACCACTTATTTGGCTTTTATGTTGGGTAATTGGAATATTGGGCCTAGAATTTTGAAAACAGTTTTACTAAAGCACATCTAGATGTGCCATAAGTATTGCATATCTAACTCTTATATCATTGATCTTATGTTGAGATTCGTGTGGATATTTTTCTTTTATTTTTCCTCTTCTCCTCTTTATGCTTGATTCACTCACTTAGATGTGCAATAACTAAAACACATCTAGATGTGCCCTAGACACACCCTTTTGAAAAATACCTCCCATAATCTTATCCGGATACGGATATATCCACTTCTATATCCATATTTGTGTCAAAATGTCCTACCATATTTTATTTTTTATTTTTTTAATAAATTCGGATACGGATAATTTCTATTTCCATTTTGGTTCGGATGCGGATGTTTCGGATACGAATAGGCATTTTCTCGGATACGAATATTGGATATTTCGGATTATCCGCTACCACTTTCCACCCCTACTTGCGTCTCCCACGTATTGACATGTCAATTGACTTTTAGCCTAAAAAACTGCCGAATCTAGCTGCATAGCATGCATAGAAATTAGAAAGAAAAAATATTTAGTATTAAAATGAGATGAGAAGTATGCCCAAAAGGATAAAAAATAATTGATGGCAGTCTAATGTGCATTGCACGTGAATGGTTATCAGCTGGCCTTAGGCCCATGGCGGGGCGGTGGATCCCGGCCCTTGCCGGTGGGAGGGCTCCATTTTTAGATGTTTCAAGTTTTGTTAGGCTTTGTGTCCTATTCAAGAAGACAAGACGATGGCGGCTCCCTGAAGATGGAATAAGGTCTTCCCCGCCTAGCCCCCGTTCTGGTGGTGTGTCTAGCATCGTCGGTGGGCGTGTGGAGGTGTGTCTCCGGCAGATCTATCCTTGATGGATTTGCTCGGATCTTGTCGTAGTTCGTCTATGTTTGTGTTTTTTCAGGTTGGATCCTTCCGATCTAACCTACTCTTCATCGGCGGCGGTTGCTGTTCTGCTGCGCTGGTCCTATGGGGTCTTAGCACGACGACTTTCCGACTGTCTACTACAACAAGTTTTGCCTGGCTCTGACGAGGGAGGGGCGATGACGGCGGCGCACCTTCGGCTCGCTTCAGTGCTTGTAGTCGTCGCTAGGTGGTCTACGGGCCTGAATGTAATTTTTATTATTTCTGGCATTCGTTATATTGCCATGATTGAAGATGAATAGATTGAAAGTTTTCTCGCAAAAAGAAAAGGCTACTAGTGGATGCAAAGGAGAAAGAAAAGAAAAGGTAAGAAGAGATCTCCAACTAACAAACGGTGCAAGTGTGCCCGTGATTTGGTTGGATCTTGTAGAATGATAAGATGGGATTTGTACATCTTGTATCTTGTATGGCAAGTTACCGTATGTTACAATCATGGAATTAAACTTTTGGCAAAAAAATGGACTGGACCTTAATTTGGGTAAATGTCTTTTTTGAATTTTGTTTTTCAGAAAAAAAAATAGTTTTTTCTTTGGAGTTAGAAGAAAGAGAGTTAAAAATAAAGTGAATTATGAAATTAAACAAGCATCATGCGACTGCCAAGAGGAATAAATTCATTACTAATGATGAAAACTTAGAGCAAGAAATCGTTGCATCAGAATAGAAAACCACTCAAGCCAGCAGAACGAGATTTTATGCTGGGTATATAAAATTGAGCATCATCAGAAGAGAAAACCACATATAAACTCAAGCCAGCAGCACGGCATTTTCTTTTTTCGAACACACGTCCATTCATTCAAGGCTTTGATAAATTTTTGGGTGAAGGCTACAACAATCAGTAGTCAATTATGTACTCCCTCCGTTCCTAAATACTTGTCTTTCTAGGCATTTCAACAAGTGACTACATACGGAGCAAAATGAGTGAATCTACACTCTAAAATATGTCTACATACATCCGTATGTAGTAGTCATTTGAAATGTCTAAAAAGACAAATATTTAGGAACGGAGGGAGTAGTTTACAACGCCTGATGCGGCCACCAAGAGAAATAAAATCATTAGTGATAGTGAAAACTTAGAGCAAGAGATAAGTAACATTGCGCATTAGACAAGAAAAGCACGTATATTGATGCGGCCACCAAGAGAAATTGCGAATCAGCAAAGATTTAGTATTAAGAGGAGATCAGAAGTATGCCCAAAAGGATAAAAATTAATTGATGGCAGTCTAATGTACATTGCACGCGAATGCAAAAGAGAAAGAAAAAAAAAGGTAAGAAGAGATCTCAACAAACAAACTATGAAATATCATTTCTTTGGTGCCAAGGCACGTGCCCGTGATTTGGTTGGATCTTGTAGAATGCTCAGATGGGATTTGTACATTTTGTATAGCAAGTTAACTTGCCGTTACACCGTATGATTAGGATCAAAACGGAGGAAACAAAGTTGTTGTGGTCGTAGGGCAAGCCTGATGCTCGACGGTAAGCCTGATGCGGCCGCCAAGAGCAATATACTGATGATGAAAACTTAGAGCGAGAGATAAGTTAACGTTGCATCTGAATAGAAAACAACTCAAGCAAGTAGAACGAGATTTTATGATAAGTATATAAAATTGCGCATCATCAAAAGAGAAAATCACATATAAACTCAAGCCAGCAGCACGGTATTTTTCTTTTTCCGAACACACGTACGTCCGTTCATTCAAGGTTCTGATAATATTTCGGTTTTGCCTAAAGTTTTGGGTGAAGGGTACAACAATCAGTAGCCTCCTTAATTACACAAGATTGCCACCAAATAGAAGCAACCAAAATCATCACAGATGCTTGCGTTTTATTAAGATAAGACTGACACACGAACTAAACTTAACTCATCCCTAATAATATAAAAACGGAGCTAAACTCCCCTAAGATTCAACCCGGACGGCGCGACACCGAGACGAGCTAGTTGGTGCCCTTGCTGATGAGCTCGAGGGCGGTGGCAGTGGTGGGCAGCGCCGGGATGGCTCCCTTCTTGGTGGTGCAGATGGCCCCGCAAGCGTTGGAGAACTGGAGCACCTCCCTCAGCTTGGCCTCATTCTGAACAATCACAAGTCATAATGGAATTGAATTCATCAATCAGCTGATTAATAATTACGTAGTTTCTGCTTACTTAGAAGATGGAGTCGTCCTTTGCGACGTTGATCAGGAGGGATCCAACAAAGGCATCGCCGGCGCCGGTGGTGTCGACGGTGTCAACAGAGTACCCTGGCAGGGAGCCCTTGAAGTCCTTGGTGAAGTACCTGCACCCCTTCTCACCGTCGGTGACGACAAGCAGCTTTAGGCCCTCGAACCAGAGGGAGAGGACGTTCTTCTCGTCGTGGGCGTCACCCTGGGTGAGGAAGGCCACCTCCTCGTCGCTCACCTTGATGAAGTCGGCCTCCTTCCAGATGCTCATGATGCCATCGCGGGCAGCCTGGTCGGAGGGCCAGAGCGGGAGGCGCACGTTGGGGTCGTACGAGCATAGAATGCCGGCCGACTTGGCGGCACGCATGGCGGCGACATGGGCGGAGCGGCAGGGCTCGGTGATGAGCGAGATGGAGCCGTAGTGGAAGATGCGAGCTCGGCGGATGAGGTCCAAGTTGAGCTCGGCTTCGGTGAGGAGCATGTCGGCCGACGGGTTGCGGTAGAACATGAACTCACGCTCTCCGTTGGACTTGAGGGTGACGAAGGCCAGGGCGGTGCGTGCGTGCTGGTCGAAAGGGCAGCCCTCCGCATTCACGCCGTTCTGCTTCAGGATGTCCACCAGCATGTGGCCGAACTCGTCGTCGCCAAACTGAAATAAAAATAAACATCATCATCCGATTACAATTTCATATGCGAAATAACTACGTTATATGTAACTTCTACACGGTTACACGGTTGGATTTCACATGAAGATTCATGAGGATTTTTTTCTTTTATTTTTGTATCATTGATTGCGAAAATAATCCATCTTTGAAAAGATATTGTAAAACGGCTACTTCTTGTGTCAGATTGGATTAGTGCTAGATTTGGAGTGATCAATGACCTGAGGTGCAAGTAATAATAATAGTCGAAGAGCCAAAGAGCGCGATTGCTATCAATCACTGGATCTAACGCGCGCCCGGATGGCAAACAAACGCAAAGACATGAGAGTCATCATATGTTATCATGACAACGATTGATCAATGCGTACCTTGCCAACGAAGGCGGAGAAGCCCCCGAGCTTGGAGATGGCGCAAGCGACGTTGGCGGGCGCGCCTCCGGGCGCCTTGACGAAGCCCCCAGACTCGGCGAGCGAGACGCCGGCCACGTTTGGCACAAAGTCGATCAACATCTCGCCGAACGAGACGACGAGCCATTGGATTGGAACTTACAAACGAGAAAGCGAACCGTAAGGAAGAATCGCTGTTGGGTGGACTGCGAGTTGAGTCGAGAGGCGACGGCCTTATAAAGGGCTGCGGGCGGGGGGTTGGCTTGGCCGAAGGGCCGGTTGTTATCAAATCTTATCCTAATACGTTACAATCCGCTAGTAATCAGTTCGGGTTTGGCTAACTCTTTTTTTTTTTGCATGTAAAGATTTAGACAATCATGGCAACAATGAGTAATTGTCCGGTTCATGAAGGATTTTTCTTGAGTAGACATAATTATGTACTTTAGACTGACCGACCAATGTTAACACTACTGGAATTTTCGTATACGCCGGGTGCTAGGCTCTTCGCCAAGAGCCAAACCACGAACACTCAGCAAAGTAAACGACACCGAGAGCAACACTCGACAAACCTGGCTTCATGGCAACTAGCTGACGTTTCCGACATGGGCTCACGGCGAACAAGCACCACACGGCAAAGAGAAGCCACGTGGCATGCCCGTTCGCAACTGACGGCGCCGTCACTTTCTGTTACATATACCGAGAGCCGAATATCGACACTCGGTAAAAACACGTCACAGAAACATTCCTACCTGACATGTGGTCCCACTGGTCATATTTATCAGTAAACCTTTTAATTTTTTGCTAAATATTTAAAAAGAATAATATGACGATGTCTTTGCCGAGAGCCAGCCTTGGCAATGCTCGATATACGACTATTGACTAAACCCTTCGAAACTGACCAATGGGCCCGTGTGTCTCACATGGTAGTTCAACTTTTATCGAGCGTCACAACCCTCGGAAAAGTGTGGCACAACTGTACTAGTAAAGTACTCAGCTGATCCCTTTTTCGAGAGTGTCCTCGGAAAAGAATGGCACAATGGTAGTTTGAGTGCTCAGATGACCCCTTTTCCGAGAGCTGTGCTCGACAATCTCTCTTTTTCCGAGTGTAGCTCTCCGAAATGTGTCCCATTGCTTCTGTTGTGAAGCTCTTTCTTATCTGATCCCTGCAACTGAAAACAACTACAGTACAATTTCTGTATACAAATGCAGTGCAGAAAATGTTATCATAACAAAGGAATGTGGGAGCTCCTAGAATTTTATCGAGCCACACATCACACAAATAGGCATAATTTAAAGTAGTTCACATAGGCCAATGTTTCATACTAGTACACATCGCACACAAGTTCGCAAATTCATACATATGGTTCACATGTTCATACAACATCTTGAGGAGGAGGAGGGGCATCATTTCCATCGGGCTAAGGTTTCGGAGGAGGAGGGGGAGGAGGGGCATCATTTCCACCGCCTTGAGATTGCATAAGAGCCTATAAAAGTAGAGTCACGTGAGCATTGTTCGTCGCTGTATAATGAATGTTCTACCTCTAGTTTAGAGAATGTTCTACCTGTAGTTGACTCTCGAGCAGCTTGAACCTTTCGTTCAGTTCTGCTCGTTCCTTCTCTCTGCTCTCCTGCTCAACCTGCCGCCTTTGCTCCTCCCCCTGCCGCCTTTGCTCCTCTTCAGCAGCCCGTTGGTCCATTACATCCTGTAATATAGCATTAGGCTCATATAGGTTGCAAGGGTGCTATTTCGAGGCATGGACATAAATGAATGGTTATGATGCCAACCTTGAGACGCGCGATCTCACGTGACGCGACGGTGGGCAATTCCGTATGGACAGACTTGAGCATGTGCTCGACACATGTATCTCGTGGAGTTTGCGATGCGAGGAGGTGGCGATCACTGTCGGTGTCAAAACCGGCCGATCTCGGGTAGGGGGTCCCGAACTGTGCGTCTGAGGATCAAAGGTAACAGGAGACAAAGGGGACATGATGTTTACCCAGGTCCGGGCCCTCTTAATGGAGGTAAAACCCCACATCCTGCTTGATTGTATTTGATGAGTGTGGGGGTTACAATAGTTGATCTACCTCGAGATCGTAATGGCTAAACCCTAGATGTCTAGCCTATATGAGTTCTGATTGCCTCTACGGACTAAACCCTCTGGTTTACATAGACATTGGGGGGGCTAGGGTTGTACAGTGTCGGTTTACAGAAGAAGGAGACTACACATCCGGAAGCCAATCTTGCCATCCACGCAAAGGAGAGTCCCATCCGGACACGGGGGAAGGCCTTCTACCTTGTATCTTCATAGCCCATCAGTCCGGCCCATATCAGACAGCCCAAACACCCGAGGACCCCTTAATCCAGGACTCCCTCAGTAGCCCCTGAACCAGTCTTCAATGACGTTGTGTTCCGCGCGCAGATTGTCTTCGGCATTGCAAGGCGGGTTCCTCCTCCGAGTACTTCAAAGCAATTTTTTGAATAAAAGAGCGGTATCCGGCTCTGTATAATAGTCACAACCCTCAACCACGAAGGCAAAATACTTAATCAAAATAAGGTTTGTCAACTAACAACTTTTTTCGGCGAAACTCCGCGTCTGGCCTCTTTATCCTTTCGAACCATTTTTAGCCTCCCACTTCATGTTTCGAGGCGCGACCTCTAATGACACGTCTTGTCCAAGCAGAGATCGTGTCCACTTATTGCAGGATCTTCATCAATACGGGTTTGAGTAATCCAACCGTGCCATTCGCACGACCCCTTGGGACCAGGCGAGTTTCAAGGCTTAAGGGGGGACACTTGATATTCACTACCTATATAAGTGGATAAAGATCCCACTTTTCACCCCACACCTTCTTCCTTCTCCGGTTTCCCATCCTCAAGCTCCAGCGCCCAAACTTCAATCTTTCCCACCGCCACCAACCTCTCCAGCCATGTCCGAATCCGGCTCACAGGGCAAGTGGGTGGTGTAACACCCTGATAGTCATGCTACGGTAACCGACACTAATGATGCCATGTCATCAAGCTTTACTAAGTCAAGTTATCACTTAATGAATTCAAAGTCAAATTCAAATTGAAATTGCAAGTCAAATAAATTATTTCTTTTGGAAGTAAAAATAAAATGTTTGTAATATTGCAAAAATTACCAAAGCTGTTATAAAAATAAAACCAACACTTTCGAAAATCCAAAAATTCCCCTATAAATTAAAACAGTGGACCAACAACACATTACTTGGCCTTTTCGATTTCTAAAAATATTTAAACCATTTCAAAAGACCTTAAACTTTTTGTGGTAGTGCTATATAATGCAATGATGATTATGTGACAGGTTGCATAATTTACAGAAGTCATTTGGTGGTCAAGCAATTTACAAACCGGAGCTAAAATGAAAAACTAGAAACAAAAGGAAAGAAGAAATACTAATACTGTTGCACTAGGCCCTAGTTGCCACAGTGCAGCCCAGCCCACCAAGCCATGGCCTTTCCTCCACCTCCCGCTACAGGAGGCAGAGGAGAACCGTGGCGCTCATCTGAGCCCCCTCGCCGTGGATCACCTCCACGTTGCCTCTCCAACACTATAAACATGTCCCCTGGTAACCCTAGGTCCGCCTCGACCGATTCCCCCTCTTTTTCTCATCACCCCCTTCCCGTCTGCTCGACATCGAGCTCGGTCGCTCGATGTGGTGACCACATGCGTCATTCGATGCCACGGTTCGCGGCCACCCCTAGTCACGCGAAGACGTCCAGTAGCCTCCCCGATACCATCTCCTTCGACTACGTATCTGGATCGAGTGGAACAACCAGTGTACGCGGCACCATCGTCGGTCTTCTTCGTCGGTCGCCGCCATCTCGCCGTCGATTGCTACCACTCCGGTCCACCTCCGGCCGCCCCGACCTCGCCGTCGCGCTCGTGGTGAGATTCTCTCCGGAACCCACATCTCCCCTATGTCGATTGGTCGCCGTAGCCGCCTCCACCCGCCAAGGCCACC
>NW_024116214.1:0-9920 GCF_003073215.2 Triticum urartu | reverse complement strand
CGACGAAGGGCAAACAAGAGGGTGGAGGCCCTGGCGGGGCGGGCCCGCTGCTGTTTCGCGCCAAAACAGTTCGCCCGAGCGCCCCCAAGCGCGCCGGTTTCGGCCTGGGTCCGCCGGCGCTGTTTTCGGTCCAAGACGGCGAAAATCAGGCTTCTGGGATGCGACTGGACCGTTTTTCGGCACCGGCACAAAAAAATGTTTGGGGAGGCCTTCCTGATGGCGCAGCTGAAGATGCCATGAGGATCTGGCAAAATCGTCGGTTTGTGCTAGCTGCAAACACGCGTTCGTGCGTCTTTTTCTGGCTTTCTTCCCATGTGCTCACAGCACCGTGGCCGCGCGCTGCAGCTAGCCAGCGGTAGTAAAAGGATTTACCCTTCAATGTTTATGTACGGACCTACAGTAATTCGGAGAATTAAACATAATACTGTTTTCATTAGGGTGCATGGTGGTTTCTTTTTAAAGGGAGGGAGACGCATAGGCCTGTGAACATACTCCACCTGCGCTTGGGGGAGGTGGGAGGATCTTGTGTTGTGTATGGCTCGATACAAAACTCAAATCATGCATACTTGTAGTAGCGCTAATTAAACACTGCGGACACCAATCATTGGTCGACACTCAACTTGATTTTTTCACAGGCAGTAGGACGAGGTCAAGTCAATCTCGAGTAACACCGCTGCTTCGTTCGTGCTACCATCGATCGAGCATCCGCTTAGAGCATGGTGGTCTTACGCGGTTCTGAATTCGCTGACCTTAGAGCATCTAGAGCCGGACTTGACAAATTTAACTTTCTATACGTCTATGGACGCGTCCGAACGGGTCCGCGGACAGTGCACGCCGGTCCATCATATGTTGCGTCGCACATCGACATACCTCAAATTTGATCATCAAATCCATGCAATCCATGTACTCCCTTCGTTTCTTTTTAGTCTGCATATAAAGTTGGTCAAAGTCAATCTTTGTAGAGTTTGACTAACATTATATTAAAAAATATAAACATTGACAATATGAAATCAATATTATTAGATGCACCATGAAATGTATTTCATACTATGTAGCTTTAATATTGTAGATGTTCATATTTTTTATATAAATTTGGTCAAACTTTGTGTAGTTTGACTTTGACCAAATCTTATATGCGGAGTAAAAAGAAACGGATGGAGTACGTCGATCATACGATACAAATTGTCCGAATTCAAAGTTCAAAACAAAACAAAGCAAATCATAGTTCAACAAACCGAACAAATTGGCGGATTTAGTGCAATTTGCGGTGGGGTTGGACTGTCGGTTCCGACGTGGCGGGCATACCCGAGTGCGTCCGGACGCCCTGTTATCGGCCCCGTATTTTGAGCTGGATATGATGGGTGCCGGCCAGCCCGAACGTTTGAGGTCCGTTTAAGAAGCCCGTCTGGGTCGAAAAATCGTGACCGTGTGGCCTGCCCGGGCGTTTGAGACCCGTTTAAGGAGCCCGCCTGGGTCAAAAAATCGTGACTGTGCGGTCTGCCTGCACGTTTGAGGCCCGTTTAAGGAGCCCGTCTGGGTCGAGAAATCGTGACCGGTCAGTGACCGGGTGGCCTGCCCGAGCGTATGAGGGCGGATATGAGGCGCCCAACTGTAGATGCTCTTAAGCCGGGGGTTGCGGCCGTTGGGGGGCCTCCAATTCAGGCGCCCGATGTCTCGCTTTAAGCGAGACCGAGGGAAACCCTCACGCCAAGGCAGCTCCAAATGGGCCGGCCCGGGTTTCTCGTTCTTTTTTTATTTTCTATTTCTTTTTTTTACTTTTGTTAACACTTTCAAAAATTATAAACATATATATGAAAGAATATATACTTTACATAATGTTTTAAAAAATGTTAATAATGCTTTCGAAAATTTTAAATGCGTATAAAAAATGCTGACCATGTATACGAAAATGTTCAACAAGTATTTGAAAAATGTTGAACAAATATTTGAAAAATGTAAACAAGCATTCAGAAAAGAATTAAATGTGTGTAATTTTTTTATCATGTATTAAAAAATGTTGAATTGTTTTGATCATGTGTATATTTTTTTAATCAACCATTAAAAAAATATTGAACAAGTAGTTGAAAAATGTTAATCAATCATTTGAGAAATGTTAAATGTGTATAGAAAATATGCTGATCATGTATTAAGAAAATGATGAAAAAAGGGTCATGTATATAAAGAAGTTAATCAAGCATTTGAAAAAATATTGAGTATGTATTAAAAAATGTTTAATATGTATTGGAAAAATGTTGGACGTGTATTAGAGAAATGTTGTTGACATATAAAAAAATTAAAACAATAACCAAAAGAACAAAGAAAACCGAAAAAAATAAAATATACAAAATAAAAAAGTAAATGAAAAAAATGAAAAAATAAAATGCAAAGAAGAATGAAAAAATGGATAAGAAAAGAAAACTGAAAAAAAGGGGGGAAGAAAGAGTGGAAACCTCGACCCGTTTGGACTTAAGTAATCTAGCTTTACTATTCGAATCTAAGGCAAAGCCTAGTGGTTAGCTGCGCTTGCTCTAAAGCAACCGACCAGTGTTTGAATCCCACCAGGCTTCATTTTTTTCTTCTCTTTTTCTGTTTACTGTGCGCGAAGGGGCCTGGCCGAGTACTATAGAGCCTTCAGCGAGAGATCCTTTCCATCTCGCTTAAGGCGAGATATACCGTTCGCGCTCCTATTCCACAATCAGTGCGCACCCTTCGCTCTCTCACGTGACCTTTTCCGCCGGTCGATGTACGAGGTTGGGGCTCCCTTTTTCGTTTTTATTTCATAGTAAAAGAGCTCGTGCAACGGGAAATATAACCACACTCTTCTTTTTCTTGAGGGGATATACCACACTCTTCTAACACAATAATTATAACTTGAGACTACAATATGTCCGTCTTTTATTTTAACGCATGACGTCTCATCTGTGTTGCTACTTATCCTCCTCTCCACTCTCGCTGATAGTGATCTCAATACTCTGACAGTGATCTCAATACTCATGCAATCACAATATGTTTGAATGTTGTCCATCCTAAGACGAGAAATCTACTTTATTTTATTGGGTGTCGGGACATATATGTTTCCGCCATATGTGTTGGCCTATGTAGTCACCGTGAGTATACATCAAAAAATACAAACGGATGCAAATCCAAGTACAAGAAGAAGAAAAAACATAGAACCAGACCTGTCAATTGTGTGCATGTAGATTTGGAGAAGCAAACAAATGCATATACTGCTACGAGAAAGATCTAACACAATCAGCGCCGGTCCTCGAGTTTCGAAGACCCCGGGGCGAACTCAAATGAATGGGCCCAGTGGCGACATTGGAGGAAAAAAATGATCCCATACATTGATAGAAAAAAATTCTTGCAAAGCTATAATAAATAGTGGTAATTTTCCTTGGTAAATAATACTCCAGGTCATAAATAACAACGTCATACTTCAGGTCTAAATCAAATATCATAGAAGTTCCAGAGCATAACAAAAAGTAAATCATATGCTAACGAACCTCCAAGCCTCCAGTAATCATGAGAAACGGCTCCTTCGTGCATTTTTCGATGCAAAATCATTAATGACAGTATCAAGATCAATGTTATCCAACACATCCTTCTCAACACAACATATTGCCAATCCATTCAATCTTTCTTGCGACATAGTTGACCTCAAGTAATTTTTCAACAACTTCAATTTTGAAAAACTTCGTTCGGCTGATGCTACCGTCACAGGCATAGTTAAGAGAATTCGGTAAGCAATTGACACGTTTGGATAGCAATCTGCAGCTCTAACAAACTCAAATATCTGATCTGCTGGCATGAGTGTATTTGGCAATATCATTTGCAACACTTTCAGTTCAGAAACAAAATCATCCAAGTCAACATCTGCTGAGTTGTCATGAGAAAAAGTCTTTGCAAAATTAGTGCAACATCTTCTCAGGTCATTATCATCCAAGGATTTCATTTTTTTAGAGTTGAATAAGAAGCCAAATATACTCCCAAATGACTTAAGCTCATCAAATCTGGTGGTCAGGGAATTAATTGCAACATCAATCATCACGAGAAAGTATTTAACTCTAAATGATTCCTTTGCAACTGCTTGCGCTTCTTCCATTTGATTATTTTCTTCACTGCCATTAGTTTCATCAAAATGCTTTTTCTGATAACATGACGTTTTACAGGAAATACAGGGTCTATATCCATGTCAGATGCAATAGATTTTGCAATGTTCACACTGGATGCAAAGCCGTCATTTTTGTACTTCTTAAAAAATGAGATGGCACCTTCAATTTGCTTAAGGGTAACATCAATGCACATAAACTCAGACTGCAACTTCTTACTGACCATGTTGATAGTAAATAAAATATCATGCCAAATGACCATGCCAACTAAGAATTCAAAATTTCCAAGTGCAGTAACCAAAGATTTTGCATCACTTTTAGTTTTGGGATCATCATTAGAAGTTCTCTGCAACTCCAATAGATCTTTTCTTAACTGAGGCGCTTGATATCTAATAGCTTGAACACTCTTTATCCGACTCTCCCAGCGAGTATTACAGAGAGATTTAACAGTAAGGTTTGGAACATTATCAAGCAATACCTGCCATCTTTTAGTAGAGCCTGAAAACAATATGTAGATCTGTTGCACAACTCCAAAGAAAGTAATAGCTTTGCTGCAAGATTTTGCCATATCGCATAGAGTAAGATTCAGGCTGTGACAGGCACATGGCATGTACAATGCTCTCGGATTTATTTCAAGTAGCCTCTTCTGGACACCTTGGTGTTTTCCCTTCATGTTTGAACCATTATCATATCCTTGACCTCTAACATCATTAACATTCAAACCAAGCAACCCAAGTGCAGTTATTAACTCTTTATAAAGTCCAAGTCCTGATGTATCATCCACCTTTAGGAACTCTAAAAAATACTCATTTATTTTTGTAGTGGCACTTGACATGTTTACACATCTCACAATTAGAGTCAATTGTTCTTGATGGCTCACATCAGGGGTACAATCAAGAATAACAGAGAAATACTTGGCATCCTTAATTACCTTTAAGATAGAATCTTTCACACTCTGAGCAAGAAGGCTAATTAACTCATTCTGAATCTTATGCCCAAGATAATGATAGTGAATTTCACTATTTTGAATGCGCCTAAGATGATCTTGCATAACTGGGTCAAATTCTGCTATCATTTCAATTACTCCCAAAAAGTTTCCATTGCTAACTTGGTATAGTTTCTCATTTGATCCTCGAAAAGCCAAATTATGCTTGGCAAGAAACTTCACTGCAGCAACAATTCTAATCAGAACTTGTCTCCATCGCTCTTTCTCCTTTGCAATTTCTTGCTGTAGATCTTTATCAATTGTCACATTTTTACTTAGCCTCAGTCTACCTCATTCCAAGTATTCATGTTAGTGATATGCTCAACACTATTCTCATGAAGTTTGAGCTTCTCACTTAGATGCTTCCAGTCCATTAGTCCTTCAGATGCTAGTAAACTTTTGCTACTTTCAGACTTGAACAATTTGCAGCAAAAACAGTAAACTTTATTCACATGTTTCGAGTACACCAACCACTTCCGATCACTGACCTCCCCATTACTAAGCTTTCTTGAGTAGTAAGCGTACGAAAAATGTCTTCCAACATTATCCGTTTCGAATACAAGATTGTATTCCCTTGTAGGCCCTTTTTCAATCAGAATATCTCTTGCTTTATTATCAAGAGCGTCCCAGTTTCTAGGGTCATAGATATCAAAAGGAGAAGATCCTTGTTCATCAACACTTTTAGGATTCTCACGGCCACTCAAATTTATAGGAGTCTCATGGGCATTGTTTTCCACAATTGTGGTCTCATTCTTAGCAAGTTGTTGTTCTTCAGCACCATTGCCATCTAATTCATCAAGATTATCAGTAGTGTCATTCCTCACAGCAAATTTACGCATAGCTCCCTTCTGAGTTCCAATAAACTTATCTCTTCTTTTCCTCTTTGTTCTTTTCTGGAAACCAGGTAAATGTTTTTTGGGCAGCATGTTTGCAAGAAAAGGATTGAAGGCACTTGAAGGCTGAATATTGCAATAAATCAGTGAAAATTTGTGTTCTTCGGGCTGCAACTATCCATATTCAATCATCAAGGAAACAAGAAGTCCAGCACCAAGTCGTCAACAACAGATCGAACTCTACTCCAAGAACACTACTGTTGTAAAAAGAAGAATATAGATTAATCACTAGATTAAGATTGAGGGCTAAGAGAAATTAATCTTGAGATTTACCTTTGTCTCCTGCTATTCCTTGCAAATGCATCTAGCGGCAGCAGCTGTCGAAGACTCGCAGTTGCACAGTGTGCAATGCAGGAATGTCATGCGGAGTTTTTGTAACACAATGTATGTAATTGTGAATACTTTGTGCGTTGTCTAAGATATGTTGCACAATATATAGAAACTCAATACTCCTGAGCATACAATGCAAGAGCTGGCTGTGCTATTTGGTTGCCAAGTAGGCACTTTATCTCACACTTACCTTGGCTTTCCACGGAGCCTTACAAACCTGGAATTGAAGACTTTGTTTCCATGCTGGATAGAATTGAAAATAGATTATTGGGCTGATCCACACTTCTGTCAACTAGAGATAAACTTATCCTCATCAAATTAATATTCTCTATCATGCCCATCTTCTTCATGTCCTCCCTTTTGATCCTTGTGACAGCGGTTAAGCAACTTAACATCTACCTCAAATATTGCTTTTGGAGGAAATATGGCACCCAGGAGAAAGGTTTTGCATTAATGCCGGTCGGCCAGCCAGGGCCCGTTGCTGGCGAGCACAGTCGTCCGCCGCTCCGTCCTCTCTTGTTGCGCCCTTCGCCTCCCCACCATAGCCGCTGCCACCGGCCGACGAGGGCCACAACGCCGCCCCACCACGAAGCTCGTGGCCGAGCAAGGCCAGGGCTGCTCCCCTCCGGCCGGCCTCTCCTTTGCCTGGAGCAGGCCCTTCCCTTCGCTAGCAGGCCAATTTCTATCCGCATCATCCCAATTTCTTCCACATCTCTTTGGGTTCCGTTTGGTTCCTTAGCTGCACACCTCTTTGGATTCGTTCTTCTGTTGATTTCTGTTGCCTCTTGTTAGAATCATCAAGGCGCACGTATGTGGGATTTTATAGAGAAAATCAACTGCTCTGCTTTGTGTGTGGGAGACGGACGGCGTGGGCTTTTTTTCCACTTCCGGGTTGATTCTATATGGACCGTGGGTTGATTTTATAAAAAGTGAGGGGCTTTTGTGCAAATTTACCAGCGACGTACGACCAGAAGCACTGTTTGCTTTATTATTAGGGGAAGATATTTGTTCCCTTTTTTATTTTTTGCTTCTTCAATTCAAATTCGGGCTTTCCAAAAATATTCATAATTTTGAAAAAATGTCCATGTAATATAAAAAGAAATTTTCAAATATGTTCTTGGACTTCAAAAAATGTTCACAACTTTTAAAAAAAGTCCACAAAATTCTTTTTTTAGAACTGGTCACTAATTTTAAAAAGTTCATCAATTCGAAAAATCGTTCATAGTTTTCACGAAATATACACTCATTTAACCAATGCTCGCGAATTTCTAAAAATTGTTTTTTGTATTTGATGAACTTTTTGAATTGGAGGAACAATTTTTTATTCTATGACCATTTTTTGAAATTCACGAAATTTTTCAGAAAAATAGGGTGAATTTTTTTTGAATTGTGATGAACATATTTTTGTATTTGATGAATAATTTTTGAAATTGATGAATAATTTTTGAACTTGATGAACGTAAAATATTTGCGAATTTGAAAAAATATTCAGAAAATAAAAAGGAAAAGGAAAATGAACATGAAAGGTCAAAATAAGAAAAGCGAAAGGGAAATAAAAAAACCGGTCTGAGAAGGTTCTACGACCTTCCCAGAACCTTCCCAGAAACCGAGGAGAGCGATGGAAGCAACGACCAGTGTCGTTGATAAAATAGCATCGGGAGCCCATCGGGTCCTGAGGCTTTTGTCGGCACCACTTGAAAAAGTGCGACCTCAATCTCCTCGTTCATGATGGCTGCAGTCAGCCTCACATTCATCTCATTCGTGACTGAGTTGTCAATGTGTTGCAGCAGCTCGTCGGCTCCCTCTGACCCTTCGACATGAAAAGCTTGGTATAAAACTCAGTTGCCATTACCCGCATCTTATCATCATCAGTGCACCTCGTCCCATTCTCTCTCATTAAAGCTCGAACGGTGTTCTTTTTTTTCCGTGAGAATCTCGGTTTTGGAAATACCGGGTGTTTAGATCGCCTGCCTTGAGCCATTATTCAATCCTTGACCGCTGCCTACACATAACTTCTTTGCGCTCATAAACTTCGCGCAGATGCTCATCTATGTCCTTTATCTATGCTTGATACCCCGTGGCAAGCGCCCGTTCTTTTGCATCTCAAAGTTATTCTCACAGTTTTGCTATCTGCCTATGAATTGACCCCAAAACAGCTCGGCTCCACTACTGCATGTCCAGTGACATGCTCCGCCAGAAAGAGTATAAGCTTTGACACTGGTGAGACACCATGTTGTAGCAGAGCGTGTTGAGCCATGCTTATTATACTAGGAACACATGGTAGTTTTTGCACGGGCATATGTGCTAGTAATTACAAAAACACTCCAGGATCGATCAATTGAACCGACCAACACTACATGCAGTTTGCAAATTTTCAAAGCAAGAGATCACAGGCTAGTAAGACATGCACATAAAATCAACCGCGAAACCAGAAAGATTGGTGGCCACTTTTGTCTGTGCTCTTGAAAGAATGATTGGTGACCAATTTCGGGTGTGCTCCTCAAAACAAGGGGCAAGCGGTGGCTCATACATCCAGACATCGGTTCATGCAACCAATTTTGCACCACCGTAGGACACCCGCGAAGCTCTCATGGCCTCACGGCCTCTTTAGACACCATCTCCTATTTTAGTGCATGGCCACCTTCATAAACTTACATGGCGCAAACATCTCACCGGAAGCAATACCATCTTCTTGGATCATCCCTCAACCACTTGTTAGGACAACTTACAATGGCCATGGTCAAGAACATTGCATGCACATTGTTCCTTGCTGCCATTGTGGTGGCAGCCACATTGGTACCGGCGGCAAGCGCCGCCGGCGACAAATCCATTGAAGAGATGGATTCATCCATCAAGAAGGCCTTTGACGCGGTCATCGCCGCCGCCCCAGCATCCAAAAGGTCTGCAGTAGAATCTTTCGTGCTCAAGCAGAAAGTCGCTGCCACCGCCTCGCTCAATGAGGCCGCTGGAGATAAGAAGAAACTTGATGAAATTGTCACTGCCTATAAGATGGCCTCCGATGCGGTCCTTGCCGCTAAACCCGCCGACAAATATGCCGTATTTGACAAAACCTTCAGCGAGGCTGGTCATCCTCCCACCGTGAAGGCCGTCGACGCATTGGAGAATTCCTTCAAGGAGGCCATTGGTGATGTCGTCGCTGCTGCCCCAGCACCACAACAGGACGAAATGAAAGCCCTCGTCTTCCAGCAGACCGTCGTCGCTGCCAACATGCTTGCCCAGTCTGCAAAGGACAAGAAGCTATTTGCTGCGGTTACCACCGCCTACAAGGTGGCTTCTGATGCGGTCCTTGCCGCTGCGCCCGCCGACAAGTATTCCGTAATGGAAAAAACCTTCGCGGAGGCTGCTGATGTCAAAGCAGCATGAGTGGCACCTCGTCTGGCCTTTGATGCACATGACCACCGGTGGATTGATCACTTGATGTTATTGATTTTTTTTTCCCATGCATGGAAACAGGCAATAGTTCTTTTTTAAGTTTTCTCTTGTAATGGCAATTTTTAGCACCCCTGATGCAGATACCGGAAACCCTCATGGCCCGCCACCATGTACTTAGATCCCCCCCCCCCCCCCCCCCCCCCCCCACAC
>NW_024116213.1:0-5362 GCF_003073215.2 Triticum urartu | reverse complement strand
GTCTTCTACCTCTCCGTCGAGCCACGCGATGCGGGAAGCCCTAGAAAGCCGCCATCGCCGTCGTCTTCACCTCCGGACGCCGTAGATCATCATCGCTGCCCTGTCGTCTCCAGCGCGTCCCGAGCCACAACGAGCATCCTGAAAGCCCTCTGTGAGGCCCACCGTCTTCTCCCCCTTCTCCCTTGCCCTTTTGCACCCTCTAGCCCCTGGCTGCATGATTCGAAGCTCACCTCCGCTCAAGCTCGTTGCCGGTGACATTCCGGCGACCCCTTGGTCACCCCACCAAACCAAACGACCTTGTGAGCTCGCGTAGATGCCGTAGGAGACAAAAACCGGGCATTTCTCAACCCATAGCGTCGACCTCCTCCTCGGCGAACTCCGGCCGCCGCCGAGGTCGATACCGCCGTTGCCTCCGGCCACCCCACGGCCTCCCGCGTGTCCCACTGGATGCACGCGAGCCTGGGCATTGCGTAGGTGGTCTCCGCCGTGCGCTCGGTCGCCGGAGGGCGATTCCCGTGCCCCTCCGCCGCGTTCGCGTGTGTGAAGAAGTACACCCCTGCAGGGTTATCATGATCTATTCGAATAGCCGGGTCCGCGGTTATGGACTTCTTGGATGCTTGCGTGGTACATAGACAACTTAAAGTGGATACTCTAAAATGCTCAAGACAAGTGTGAGTGCTATGGATGGCCTTCTCGTAGGGAGACGAGAATGAATCCATAGTAGTGTAATGATGTGGTGATTAGTGGACTCGTGTGCACTCTCTTACCTGAAAGAAGTTACTCGCAGTCGTAGAACAGGATAGCCGCTGAGTCAAAGCTGGCTTGCTGCAACTAAACCCCACATTGTCTTCTTGATACTAATGCATGTATGATAGGATCTGATGTATGTCTTGCAGAGTACCTTTGTACTCACGTTTGCTTAATTTATGTTTTGTAGATGAGACAGTTGTCTCACTAGTAGTTCCGCTTGGACTTCGACGAGTAGCTTGTTACCTCAGCTATGATCTTGTACCCTTGGGAGGGTCTTGTAGATAGGCAGCCTTCTTGGCCTTTTTCTTTTGTAGTTGTCTGTACTCAGACATGTAATGCTTCCGTTGCTTGTATGCTCTGAATGATGGGTCATGGGACCCCTGTTTGAATTAAATGCTACTAGCACAAATGCCTGTGCGTTGCAACGGGAGAGAAAGTTCATGTGTCGATATAAACGTCCATCAATGCGGCACGCCAACATCCATACGGTGCCATCTGAAGACGACACGCCAAGGTAAAATGTATATCAGCAAAAACTACACAATGAATGAGTTTGCTTTTCTCTTATTTTTTGGATTATCAGGTATTCATTTTGATATAAAAAAGATGACCCTAGGCCAAAATTACTTGCTATGTTATAATTCTATGCAAAAACCGTAGTATGAAAATTATCAAATGACAACCTCATAGCGCCTTTGCTTCCTTGAACGTCATGCCATGTAAAAAAGATCATATAACAGCTCATGATGGCTTGTAGAAGGACGACCTCATCCATTTTTATCACAACCTTGGAAAAACAATGTTGGCTGCGAAGGAAAATAACTTAAGAATGAGGAAAACCATGTCTCTAGAAAATGAAAAATATAGCGTGCTATAGAAAATAGCGCGGGCCCTAAAAATATGCTATCAGTGTGCTATAGGGCGCTACAACGTGCTATTAGCGAGACATTGTACATAAATTAATTTAGCGACGCAATTCTATACACGCTATAGCGTGCTATTAGCAGCGCTATAGCGCACTATTTTTTCCAGTGACATAAAGAGCAACGACACTAAGACAAATAAACCAGCACCTGAAGGTACTGGCACATAATTGGATTATCGACTTCATTAGTTCTACACATGCAACTTCTAACATGCTGGAAACAAAAAGAACTACATTTCCTAAGAACCGGTAACCTTCCACTATTCTTGTGCCTAGCGCAATCTTAAGTACCGCTAATTGCAAAACAAAAGCAATATATAGGATTTTCAATTATTGTTACCAATCTAAACTAACAATTGCTTGAGGTCACGCACCATAATCGTCTTCTTTGGAGGAGGTTGGAAGCCTGCTCTACCCGTTCTTGTTAGCTGGTTCCCCATGTAAGAAGGGATGCACATCCTTGTGAACTGATAAAAATGGATGTGAGAATTGAGAAGCAACGACACGGTTTAGATCTAGAAATGAAGAACAGGGAAATGGAAGAAAAATGTCATTTTTCAGGTCTCCATGACAACAAAATGATAGGAATTAACACACTCAACATAAGCTTGTAATGCACCCAATTTATTTTATCAAAAATTCCTTCAGTTACAATTATAAAAAGAGAAGGAAAAATAATAGAATGTACATTGTAATAGACAATGCTGCTGCACCACAAAACAGAGGGCTCACTCCTTGGCTAATATAATTTCCTCACTCCTGGCAACCTAGAACCCATTAGCAGCCGACCTCTGCATATATGTGATTGCAAACTTGCACTCACTATGAAAGTAATAACACAAGAAACAGTTGTAGGAAATGAAGCACTCTATTTTTGACTTTGTTCTGATTTCACAAAGAGCTTTTTTCTTTGCTGGCTACTCAAAATTATTTTCTTGCCTCCACCACTCCAGCCTTTTTCCCACTTCTTTGTGAGCTAAATACCGGTGCATTGCTACGGAAGGCTTATATCATAGGGTTTTCCATGTTCTGCAATAAAAGAACTATAAAATATTGGTAAACTACATAGTGATTTGCAATAAAAAAAGTGCTTTACGGATCCGTCAACCAAATGCCAATTCCATCTCATCAAAAGATTAACATGAGTGGAGGAGGTTATTAGGATCATCTAGGGACCTACTGGACACTCCTCACTTTAGCAGTTCCAACATGTCACTACATATTTTTCATTATGGAATTCTCATTATTTGTCGATATCAACCACCGCCATTTCCTTATGGGGAGATACATCTACTTTCTTGTAGAACTCGAGTAGGCATCACTCTCTTTGACGATTTTCTCCACTCTGTCACCCAACAGTTTATCATTCTGAAGAATGTGCTTGACATCTTTCCACATCATCAATAGGTTAGTTTGCCTCTGTCAAGGTTAAGTTAAAAGGAAAGAAGGATAGCAGTAGGGTCAATGACAGTTCTAATGCTAGTAACATTCTAGATAGTGTAAGAAGACAATAACAAAAGACAAGCACCTGCAAAGGCCAATTCTCTGGCTTGAGTGCAGTCCATTGACAATTTGTTGATGTTATCAGGGTCAAACGCCACATCCTATATGCAGATTGATGTGTCTGTGACAAAAAACAAAAATGGGTGCCGTCGCACATAATAAAAAAGTATTGTCATACTAATCTTGTCTTTTGTGTTCCTATCTTGCTAGTGTGATGCGAAACAATAATTCTCAATTAACATTAACTGGAATGTTTACATGTTGTGCGAACCGCAGTCATTAAGTGTGACAACACATAGAAGTGTGTCAAAATGAATCTCAA
Source organism: Triticum urartu (assembly GCF_003073215.2). Taxonomy (NCBI): domain Eukaryota; kingdom Viridiplantae; phylum Streptophyta; class Magnoliopsida; order Poales; family Poaceae; genus Triticum; species Triticum urartu. The sequence goes on along the minus strand of NW_024116213.1, from coordinate 1,862 downwards.
AAGTGTTTGTGGAAGGAAATAAAGTGGTATATGTAAAGAGACCAAACTAAGCAAGTCTGTGTGTGTGTGACTCTCTACTTAAGTATTCAAACAACTTGCAGAATAAAACAACATTCAGACTATTAGTAATCATGGAAGAGCTTACTATGCAAAAAGTAATCATACAAAAAAGGGTCATATGAATGGTAAAGAAGAAAGTCCACATCGTTATTCTGAAATAACACTCGGCATAGAGCCCACCATTGGCATAGACAGTTTTTCCTACAGGTGATCATATAGAAGTAGTACGAATCAAACTGAACAAGACTAACATGTTAATCATATCTATATTTTGAAGAGCATCTTTTGTCAAATCTGGAGTGCCGCTTAACTAAAGAAGGTTCAAGTGAATAAGCTGTGCATAAAGAGATACTACAGACTCTCGATGAACATTGCACAACTCGCAGACATAGCATCACGATCAAACGATCAGGCTAAAAACAGATGTTGATCATGATCAGGACTCACTGTCACTATGAATAGAGCGTTGTGAACCAGAAGCACGGCCGCTTGTTTCCCTCCGCCCTGGAGAGGGACTCGATGACCTCAACCTTCTTGTGCTTGCCGGCGAGGCTGTATGCCTAAACCCGTGTCTCACCACTGTTGAGGTCCCTGTAGTAGATGGTGTTGGGCCTCAGCCCGGGGCACTCCATCATGGACATAGCCACCGTGTCGGACGTGTCCATGGGCACCGCAACGTTGCCGATGTCGTCCTCCTCTTCCCACATCTCACCGCACTCGTCCAGCACGCGAACCATGAACTCCTCACCCTCGGCCGCCTCGACGAGCTCCACTTGGATTAGCGCCCCACCGCCGGGGGTCTGCACGAGGAAGTTGCTCTCCACGCACGAGGTTGGCCTCCGCGTCACGGACGGGATGATATCGGGGACGCGGAGCCCAGCCCGTGCAGCTCCAGGAAGACGTACACAATCCTGAACCGGGTGTTGGCGTAGAGCTGCCCGCGGTGGAGCGCCAGGTCCACCACGGCCAGGATGTTGCTCGGCCTCACTGATTTGAAGGTTCTCTTGCCGGGTCGATCTGTGGCCTACTGTTGGCAGTGCGGCTGGAAGTAGATGACGGCCACCATCGCCCTGCCGTCGGGCATGGGCACTGGGATGGCCTTGTGGATCAGGGTGTCCTTGTGGAGGATCAGGGCGTTTGAGGTGGACACTGAGACCGGCAGGTGTACTCGCGACGCGGTCGGCAAGGGGGAGCGCCGCAACGGGGGGCAGAAGAGCGCTCCCATCAGGGCCCCTCCCGCTGTCGGGCACAACGAAGAGGAACGGAGAGGGGAGGCGCCGGCAGCAGCCGTGGAGGGCGCTAGGTGCCTAGGCGCCGACAGGGGGGCCGAGGAGGCCGGAGGTGGAGAAGAGGCCGAGAGGGCCGGAGGGAGAGGGGGGAGCCAGAGCCAGGGCAGGGGAGGGAGACGCCGAGAGAGCCGACGGGAGGGGAGGGGCAGCCGTCGGTGCGATGAAGGGGATAAGATAGAAGAAAGGAGAGCGAAGGGAATTTTTACAAAATGCAGGGATTAGTTTGCAAAACCAAAACGTTTTCTCAGATCGAGTCAAATAGGGACTATAGGATCATTTACCAAAAAGCTCAAGGACCTTTCTGCAAACTTGCTGCGACGGTGAACCCGGAGACTCAATCCATGCTTTATTATTAGGGAGAGATGTGGCTCTTTTGGTCCTTTATCTATATGAGTTTGTGTTATGTTGTGATGCCATGTTGTACAACACATAGTTGCATGTTATGCGTACGTGTAACATGTATTGCTATGTGTGGGATCCGACAACCTAGTTGTCTATCCTTGGTAGCCTCTC
>NW_024116211.1:0-21302 GCF_003073215.2 Triticum urartu | reverse complement strand
AGCGACCCCCTTCGACCGCCTGCACCGCGGCCACCACCTCTTCCTCCAGGTCCGTCCGTCCGTCCGTCCTCTCCCCTGTCAAATGATCTCATCTCGCCGCGCCGGTCGCCGCTGGCAAACTGAACCCGTTCGTGCTCCGATCGCATGCCGGCCAAATTGATCTCCGTTCCCGCATCAGGCCCGTCGATCGATCCCCTCGAGAGCACCCGCTCTGCTTCTTCCGTCTGAATCGCATGTTTTCCTCAGTGAATCATAGCAGAGCCATGTGCTATCTCTAGACGGGACAAAAGGAAAACACTAAACTGGGCGTGTGATGTATGTGACAACAGGCGGCGGCGGAGCTGGCGAGGGAGCGGATCGTGATCGGCGTCTGCGACGGCCCGATGCTCGCCAAGAAGAAGGTTAGCTCAATCTCATTCCTCGTTAATTTGTCACCTGCTGCTGTACATTTTCAACCCATCGATCAACTCGCTAGCGTCCTTTCGATACGTCCAAATTAACTAAGAGGCTGATAAACGTCGTGCGTCTGGTAAACACATGGCAACTCGAAACGTTTTTATGACAAGCTTAGTGACGCGAGAATGACAACTCACGGAGCGTTTTTTTGGTTGTTTTTTTTCTTTTCAGACGGCAACTTTAGTTTAGAAACATCAAGGCCGGATTGTTTCGTGCGACACAGACAGCACTTATCATTTGGGTTAATTAATTTTACGAGACATAGTAGCACTGAAAAAAGTACTGCTACGGTGCCGCTGCTGCTGCCGCATCAATTTTTGAATAAAGTTTGAGAAGACGTCTCAACTCGCATGACATGCCAACTACTGTAGCTGACGCTGCTCCACATCTACATGTCCTCCTAGCTGTTGGTCATCTCTCAGCTCATACCAACCGAATCCTCTCTGGTATACAAGAAAACGGGGAAGGATCCGTTCTGTCGTCCCATGCAATGCCACTTGAGTGCATAATTTGGGGGCATTGGAACCCTTAAGAAGTTTTTCTATGTAGCATTTCGTTGCACTATATTACAAAAAACCATGAATTGACTCAAACCTCTTGGAAATAATCATCTGTTCCTAAGGTTCAGTAAGCAGGTAATTTTTGGTAGAAATTCAGCCGTGTATGGTACAAATGAGCATGGTATGTTAATCCGGCACTTATTTTTTTCTATTTCGTACGCTCTTGGAAGCATGCTAATCAAAGTAGGGAGGCCCTAAGCGTGTCACTATCATAAAAAGAATATGTACATTGATAAGTAGTTGAGCAGTACCCTTAGCAAGCAATCTTCCATTCTACGAATACAACCGGGCAACTACACAAAATTCAATGAATGTGGACAGGGTGTTGAAGCTCCATGGGCACCTGACACACACCTCTGGTAGGGTTACTCAATCATTGGTTGAGCTGCATATGTCTACCTCAAAGCATCAATTATTAGTTGAATTGCATACATTCTCTTTGTAAAAGCTGCCTAGCTATTGGTCATGGCATCTAGATTTATTCTAGATAAAATCTGTGTGCATATGTCTGATGGCCATCTCTTGTTTTTGGTGGTTCGTTTGCACTTTGCAGTATGGTTACCTGATACAACCAATCGAGACGCGGATGGAAAATGTCAAGGATTATATCAAGGTATCTTTCACCCAATCGTAAAAAGTCTCTTGTTCCTCAGCCTATGTAACACCTGAACTCAGCTCGCTAGATTAATAGGTAGTACTCGCTTATGTATAGCATCAATCTGCATTTTGGTACTAGAAAGTGACAATTACCTGGGTCCTGCTTCTTGCACCATTTTCAGCCAGTAAGCCTGAAATTTAGCTTCGCGTCTTGTCATATATCTGATACATTTCGCTGTCAACTTGCTAGTCTGTCAAGCCGGATCTTGAGGTTCATGTCGAACCAATCATCGACCCTTATGGCCCCTCCATTGTCGATGAGGCTCTGGAGGCGATCGTTGTCAGGTTAGGCTTCTTAATAGCCCGGCTTGCTTCTTTTTTCTAACAGGATTTCTATTTTTCTAGCATGGCGAAGTATCATAAAAACTAATCTCTATTCTCTACACAAGTGTGAAATATTTAATCTGTCATTATTTCCATGCAATTCTCGGACCAGCAAGGAGACATTGCCAGGAGGGCATGCTGTCAACAGGAAGAGGGCCGAGAGAGGCCTCACACAGCTGGAGGTTTGGTTGCAACATCACTAACTATTTGCTCCAGAAAGTACACCTTCTAGGTAGGTGCTGCAAGATGACAAACTGATTTTTCCTATCATTGTCCTAGATTGAGGTGGCGGAACTAGTGCCAGAGAAATCTACAGGAAACAAGATCAGCTCTACAGCATTCAGAAAGATTGAGGCCGAAAAGGCGCTGCAGCAGCAAATGCTGGACCAGCAGGAGGAGCAACAAGCAGTTGAGTTGGAGTGCAGGACATAGCCAGCCATCCTATCATGTCAAGTTCAGCTGGCAGATTAATGCAATTGCAAATCGTCTACTTACAAGTTCTACTTTACATACAAAAAATGTATATGAAGGAGTAATATATATGCAAAAGGATAGCAGCAGAGCACTTTTTTGGCTCTTGTAAAAATGGGCACCAAGCTTAAGGATTTACACAATTTTCTCAAACAAGTAATCTATCTATCTATCTATCTATCTATATATACTAATTCCAGACTTCCTAGAAATTCCCACGTAAATTAGATTTTACGAGCCGTTCATCTAGCGTGGGACCGAATTATTACGGTGTAGATCCAACGATAAAATCCTCCTAAGCAAAAAAAGGCGCTTTTCTCAGCTGTAAAAAAATAAGAAGAAAAAAATAGCAATCTATCTACTACTACCATCCAACTTGCACGACCAAGTTAATAACGGCCCACTCTCACGTCCCTCTCTTGAAAAGAGTCCAAGTTTTGTACAATGGCCCACCATCAAACTCTCACGTCTCTCTCTTGAAAAGAGTCCATGTTTTGTACAACTGCACCACGATCTACATTAAATATAGTCCATGTTTTATACAACTTGCACCAGATTTCCACGTTAATTCCTTGCTACCCCTACGATGAAAGACAACCCATATCTCTGTTCATCTTGAAGGTCGCCTCCACATTGATCAGTCCATGGATTTCAATGGTGTACCAAGCCTGTTATTTCCTGCGCCATGAAGCTTCCACTACTCGACTGCCCCTCCCGGTACGTGGTCAGCGGTGGCGGCAATAGCCGCCTTATGCTTCTCTGGTACTCCGCTGCTCGCACTCCTCGCAACAGGGATAGATTGATCCAGGTTTGATCTACTACCATACATGCGCCACGTTAATCGGAGAAATTAGAGAAATTCACAAGCACCACTCTTAGTGGTATCAGTTCCTCAAAAAAAAATATAGTGGGATCGAATTATAACGACCAGATTTAGTCCCCAAAAATTGATCTACAATATATCTATCAATGGACTCAATACAAAACCTCACGTTCAGACTTTTAGATGCAAAGTTTCAGAAAAAAATATTTGTTGGCGTACAATAAATAATTTTTTTTCACATGGGTTACCTACATGCATGAAAAAAAAGAAACTAACTTTAATTATCTCTTTTATATGAAAATAGCAGGCCTGGTTTATCTCCTGAAAACGTGCAAGGCATGCAGAAGGTTTCCTAAAAAATGTTGTATACGCATGCATGCAAAAACAGAAAAGAAAACTAACTTTCAATGATCTCCTATAGAGACGTGCAAAGGAAAAGGCTTTCCTTGCGAGTCGTTTAAATTTAATCGCAGCTGACCCTACAAAAAAAATAATCGCAGCTGATAACCATCTCTTTGTGATCTGAGGATCTATTCTTCTCCATGATCTCCGCATCATCCTCATTGTGTGCTACGATGATGGCGGCAGCCCATGTTTGCTTCGTCTCCAACCAGGAGTTTATCATGCGTGCATATACTTACCAACAGCAGCACTGCCTAGGATCCGCGTAGTCCCCTCCGATGATAAAGTCTCCGTGATCTCCGCATCATCCAGGTTGTGCGCTACGCCGACGGTGGCAGCCTATGTTTGCTTCGTCTCCAACCACAAAATCATGTGTGCATACAGATACATTGCAGTGCTGCCCAGACTGCTCATACTCCCCTCTGACGATAGAGTCTTGCTGCCAGACACGACGATCTCACAAAGTGCTCTCAACTTGCCATCCAATGGCTGCTTACCGCGTGTGTGCCTTCTCCATTCGATGAGAAAAAGATTGACTGCTTGATATCGAGGTTTCCCAACAATAAATGGAACACATCAGATCAAAGCCGTAAGAGGAACTTGAATTCCTTTTGGTTAGTTCTTTCTCTTCCTGTAATTTTTGCATGGGCCGCCTGATGTGATACTTTGTATGTGAAGTTAAGAAAATGACTGATATGATTTCGCTTTGCTGCATGGGATTTGATTATGGGAGTTTTAGATATGTTTGGACCACACATACATATACAATAGATGCAGATATGGTTGTTGCTTCCTTAGTTTATTGTTATTTTTATGTGTTCGGATATTTACAAACCTTATCTATGACATTGAATTATGTTGTTTTGCAGGATGTGTTCATCGATGCTCTGGATAGCAATTCTGATCGCCATTGACAATATATATCTAATTAGTTTTGCAAGATACTTGCCTTTTGTTTATCATCTGTATCTATAATGGTATGGAGGTCTCACGAAAGCTTACTAGAAAAAAGAGAATATCAATGCTTATAAGTTATTAGTTTTTCTTTGATTTACCTTCATTTAACTGATACCCAACTACTCAAGATTTTAAGAGCATCTCTTTGCGAGCATTTTCATTTAGGTGAGAACTGATTTCTATAGTTGTTGTGCATCGATATGGATACTTTATTTTTCTAATTATGTACTTCCTTTGAAGTTCAACATATGTTTATATAATGTCACCATCTATCAGAACTTAGCAGATATCAAAAGATTTTAGCATATGATTTCTACCTCAGTTTTTACATTCTGAATTTATGTAATTTGCTGATACTTTGCTTCTCGGGTCTAAGTACACGCCCATTGTGAGAAATTTTCCTTTTCGGTTTTGCAAGGTATTGGCGGTGTTCCAGTCTATTGCAGCAGATGACACTTTTGGTTAGATCAACCATTCATAATTGTCCAAAGTACTATCGTTTTGTTGGCAGAGGATTCTTATGGGGACAAATGGCACACTTCATTTTAGTTTACTTTTCAGGCCAATGAAATTGCTGGAGTGGAAAAAATTGAGTGTGTATGTATTATTACTTTTAGTAGAACATACACCTACACCTTCCTGTACAAACTATGTTGTTGTAATAATAATTTCTGTATTCTAATAAGTTTTGGTTGGACACTTCAACTCTGTTAGAAAGTTTTTACTTCAGCTCTATTAGTAAGATTATACTAATGCACTGATTATCAAATTAATGTTCCTATGCAGTTAGATGAGTGAATCTTTTTTCATGTAATAAAAATATGGATGTTTCAGTTACAAATATTATTTCACAGTATCATTTGTACTAAAATAAAAAAATCCATGCTACATTTTTTCAGTATATCTCTTTTTAAAACCCGTTTAGCTTAACTATTTGATAGAGTTTGCATCATTACAATCGGTATACTTACCATATATATACTTCATGTATTCTTATTTGACGTATGTTTGTGGAGTTTATCTTAACAACATGTTGTACACTATTTATTGATGTTTTAAGCTAGAGTGTATGATTTGATAATGAGATATCTGGAAAAAAAGACAGATTTAGTGTGTGCGTACCAATATTTTGACATCCATCATGAAGTAAGCAATCTTTTGAAAAATAACTTTTTATTTCAGAGATCATTTGCATCTATCACGAAGTAAGAACATTCATGTGATACCTTACTATAGAACTTATTTGTTCTAAAATTCATTGCTGCTCATTAGAATAAATTTTCTTCCCGCAAAAAAAAATCTGATATTTAGCATTTATTGTCTTTTTTCAACTTAATTATATTAAGTAAAGTCACATGCATTTGTTAGGTTCTCACTTGGCTTTTTTATACATGTCAAATATCCTTTTTTATGAATTTATTAATGATGTAATTTTAACGAGACATAGCCACGTTTTATTGGTTAAAGTTAAGGCCAGACTTGAATGTCGAAAAGAGTGTGCCTTCTTTTTGTAATCGGATTGATATTGTATATATATAGCAATTAATACTTTTGCAAAAAATAGTCAATACACAACTGACAAAAGGGAAATAACTAAGATTTTTGTCTACACTTAGTCAATACACAATGTAGGACTTATTTGCAAAATACATAGTTAATTATGGAACAACCACAATAACTACAGAATGAAAAAAGTACTAATTCATGAAGCTTCGGGACTAAATAGTCACTACCCTAAAAAATAACCAATCAATGAGTCAGCTGGAAATGCTCAAAAACAATTGGAAACAAAAATTAGTCCCATGTGTCTTAAATAGTAAACTAGACTCTAAATTTATATGTAGTTCATAATATCATATATTCATATCTTATATTAAAAAGCTAGCCCGTGCGAATGCACGGGTTGGCGACTAGTAAAGATAATGATTAGAAGGTTTCCTGATTCGTAACGTACACGAGGGTACAAAAGTTTTTTTTCTAAGATACACCGATTACGACGCAGACGCACCTCATGGGTGGGCACTTCCAAACCAAAAACAGAAATCCAAACTGAACCATTTTAACCAAAATATAGGTTAAATTGATTTTTGGTTATTCAATTCGGTTTGGAAAATAGACACTACACACTAGTAGAAAACAGGGCTTTGGTCCAGGCCTGGCCAGCCCATTAGTTCCGGTTCAGTCATGAACCAGGGCCCATGGAGGCATACGTCCCGGTTCATGTGCCCAGGGGGGCGGCTGGGCCTCGTGGGGCATTGGTCCCGGTTCGTCTGGACCCTTCGGTCTCGATTCCAGACATGAACCGGGACCAATGGGCCTCGCTCCTGGCCCACAACCATTAGTCCCCTTTGGTCTCGGTTCCAGCCACGAACCGGGACCAATGAGATGCCTATATATACCCCTTCGCCAGCGAGCAGAGCACTCCACATTGCTCTATTTTTCTGGCCGGCGAGGGGAGAGCTTTGTGGTGCTCTAGCTCACCTCCTATGCACATGAGGTGTTCGATGAAATGTTCGGGCCACACTACCTAAGCTTTCTCCTCTCGAAGCTCCTTGTCCAATCTTCATTTTTCTCGAGATTGTCTAGGTTTGGCGGTCCGTCCTGTCCCGTCCCCGTCCTCACCGCCGTCGATCGCCCATGCCGATCTCGTCGCCGGCACCACCCTGGTGAGCCTCTTGATCTTATCTTTTTTCTAAAAGAAAAAAGTTCTTAAGTGTATGATTTAGATAGATACTCGTGTAATTTTCTTACTTTTATTATTGTTTGTTATTATATAGTGCGATGGTTTTGGTATCCGCCTCCGTCGGCTCTCATCCTGTCTATGATTCGGATGTGGTGTATATATTAACTTTTATAACTATTTGGTTCATTTATTGTTTATGACAATTATGCCGACCAACGTGACATAGATTTTTTTATCTAGGAGGTATGTGAACTGGAAATTCCAACCGACCCTATTGTCGAGAGGTTAAATTTAGTTGAAGAAGAAAATAATTACAAAAGGAAAAATTAAAAAAATTGAGGAGGAGAAGATGATATTGGAGTTGCATGTTGCGGATGTTGTCGATGATCACAAGATCAAGATGGATGCAATGCGCTTGAAGATTAGAAAGATTAGAAAATATGCCATTCATACCGAGGCTTGGTATCATTACGCTGTTGGATCAATTGTTACCTTGGTTGCGATTATGATCGCATTTGTTGTTGCATTGAAATGTTTTACATAGTTTCAATGTATGGTTTAATTAGATGCTCTGGAGAACTATGTATGTACTTTGGTTTTAATGTGATGATGAACTTCTATTAATTTGGTCACTTATCTATTCATGATGTCCTATAATGGTTTTTGACACACTTAATTATATATAATGCACGCAGATGAACCGGCAATGGATGTATGGTAACAGATGCACCTCCGAGTACATTGAGGGCCTGCATAATTTTCTCGCAGTGGCTGAGGCAAACAAGCAGAATGGTTTTATGTGTTGTCCATGCCCTAGCTGTGGGAATACGAGGTCTTACTCTGACTCGAAAACCCTTCACACCCACCTGCTTTATAAGGGTTTCATGCCACACTATAATGTTTGGACCAAGCACGGAGAAATACGGGTTATGATGGAAGACAACAAAGAAGAAGAGGATGATGACAACTATGTGCCTCCTGAATACGATGATGCTGCAACGGGGGAAGCTGAAGATCAAGAGTAACCAAACGATGTGCCCGATGATGATCTCCATCGGGTTATTGTTGATGCAAAGAGACAGCGCGAAAGTGAAAAGGAGAAGTTGAAATTCGATCGCATGTTAGAGGATAACAGAAAAGCGTTGTACCCCAATTGTGAAGATGGCAACACAAAGCTCGGTACCGTACTGGAATTGCTGCAGTGGAAGGCAGAGAATGTTGTGCCTGGCAAAGGATTTGAGAAGCTACTGAAAATATTGAAGAAGAAGCTTCCAAAGGATAACGAATTGCCCGACAATACGTACGCATCAAAGAAGGCCGTACGCCCTATAGGATTGGAGGTGCAGAAGATACATGCATGCCCTAATGACTGCAACCTCTACCGCGGTGCGTACAAGGATTTGAACACATGCCCAGTATGCGGTGCATTGCGGTATAAGATCAGACGAGATGATCCTGAAGCTATTGACAGCGAGCCCCCCAGGAAGAGGGTTCGTGCGAAGGTGATGTGGTATGTTCCTATAATACCACAGTTGAAATGTCTGTTCAGAAACAAAGAGCATGCCAAGTTGATGCGATGGCACAGAGAGGACCGTAAAAAAGACGGGAAGTTGAGAGCACCCGCTGACGGGTCGCAGTGAAGAAAATCGAGAGAAAGTACTAGGAGGAGTTTGCAGGTGACGCAAGGAACGTATGGTTTGGTTTAAGCGCGGATGGCATTAATCCTTTTGGGGAGCAGAGCAGCAATCACAGCACCTGGCCCGTGACTCTATGTATCTATAACCTTTCACCTTGGATGTGCATGAAGCGGAACTTCATTATGATGCCAGTACTCATCCAAGGCCCTAAGCAACCCGGTAATGACATTGATGTGTACCTAACGCCATTAGTTGAATAAATTTTACAGCTGTGGAATGGAAACGGTGTACGTGTGTGGGATGAGAACAGACAGGAGGAATTTGACATGCATGCGTTGTTGTTTGTAACCATCAATGATTAGCCTGCTCTCAGTAACCTTTTAGGATAGACAAACAAGGGATACCATGCATGCGCGCACTATTTAGCTGTCACCGAAAGTATATACCTGGACAAATGCAGGAAGAATGTGTACTTGGGGTATCGTCGATTTCTTCTGACCAACCATCAATGTTGAAAGAAATGAAAGCATTTCAAAGGCGAGGTAGATCGCCGGAAGAAGCCCGCCATGCGTATCGGTGATCACGTACTTACTATGGTCAATGATTTACACGTAATATTTGGAAAGGGTCCCGGTGTACTATCTGTTCTGAATGACACTGAGGGACGCGCACCCATGTAGAGAAAAAATCTATATTTTGGGACCTACCCTACTAGAAAGACCTAGAGGTCCGCTCTTCAATCGACGTGATGCACGTGACGAAGAACCTTTGCGTGAACCTGCTAGGCTTAGGCATGTATGGGAAGACAAAATATACAACAGAGGCACGGGAGGACCTGCAACGTTTGCACGAAAAAGACGGCATGCCTCCAAAGCAGTATGAAGGTCCTGCCAGCTACGCTCTTATCAAAGAAGAGAAGAAAATCTTCTTTGAATGCCTGCTCAGTATGAAGGTCTTGTCTGGCTTCTCGTCAATATAAAGGGAATAATAAATATGGTCGAGAAAAAGTTTCAGAACCTAAATTCTCATGACTGCCACGTGATTATGACGCAACTGCTTCCGGTTGCATTGAGGGGGCTTCTACCGAAAAATGTTCGATTAGCCATTGTGAAGCTATGTGCATTCCTCAATGCAATCTCTCAAAAGGTGATCGATCCAGAAATCCTACTGAGGCTAAGGGGTGATGTGGTGCAATGTCTTGTCAGTTTCGAGCTAGTGTTCCCACCATCCTTCTTCAATATCATGACGCGCGTCCTAGTTCGTCTAGTCGACGAGATTGTCATTCTGGGCCCCGTATTTCTACACAATATGTTCCCCTTTGAGAGGTTCATGGGATTCCTAGAGAAATATGTCTGTAACCGTGCTAGGCCAGAAGGAAGCATCTCCATGGGCCATCAAACAGAGGATGTCATTGGGTTTTGTGTTGACTTCATTCCTGGCCTTAAGAAGATTGGTCTCCCTCAATCGCGGTATGAGGGGAGACTGACTGGAAAAGGCACGCTAGGAGGGGACTCAATAATATGTAGGGACGGGCATTCTTGGTCTCAAGCACACTACACAGTTCTACAGAACTCTACCTTGGTGACCCCGTATGTCGATGAACACAAGAACATTGCGCTCCAAACACCCGGAGCAGTGTGACGACTGGATTACATGTGAACACATCTGGACTTTCGGCAGTTGGTTGGAAACACGTCTCAGAGGTGACAAAACTGTTTTTGATGAGCTGTACTCGTTGTCCAGGAGACCATCTTCGACTGTATTGACTTACAAAGGATACGGGATAAATGGGAATACATTTTACACGGTCGCCTAAGATCAAAAGAGCACCAACCAAAACATCGGTGTCCGCTGTGATGCAGCAACCAAGAGGGGAAAGGACACATATTATGGTTACATAGTGGACATATGGGAACTTGACTACGGACATGATTTTAAGGTCCCTTTGTTTAAGTGCAAATGGGTCAATCTATCAGGAGGCGGGGTACAGGTAGACCCACAGTACAGAATGACAACATTGGATCTGAACAATCTTGGGTACATAGACAAACCATTCGTCCTAGCCAATGATGTAGCGTAGATTTTCTATGTGAAGGACATGTCTACCAAACCGAGAAAAAGAAAATATAAGGAAGCAAATACATCATATGATGAGCCAAAGCACCACATAGTTCTTTAAGGAAAAAGAGACATCATGGAATTGGAGGGCAAGACAGACATGTCTGAAGATTATGACAAGTTCATGAAATTCCTCCCTTCAAAGTCAAGGCTGACCCAAGCACCCTGTTAAGCGATGAAGAATATCCATGGTTACGGCGCAATAAGCAAAGGACACAAGCGAAGAAAAAGTGAAGACTTTCTCTCCACAACTATTATGATGATGCCTTTGATCTAGAATAGCACTGCAATTACATGTGAAGAAATGAAATGCCTTTTGTAACAGACGAGTTTCAGTACGAAACCCTGATACTTCGAAAGAGATTGTCCATTTTGTACACGAAGTGCATCCATTTTTTGTCATAACCCTCTCAACTTTTTAGCATATGCTATATGGGTGAAATGATGATACCATGCCAATTTTCATCCTCTTCAGAGTTCATTTGTAGTGCTTTTCAATTTCACGGTCATATAGCTCAAAAAAATTAGTAAATGCATGAAAAATAACAAATGAAGTCAGAAAAGGTTGAAAATTTATGATGTGGCTTTGAATGGTGCATTTTGAATACACAAAAAGTCTGGAGTTCAAATAAGTTCAGAAAAATGAAATCCCTTTGTAACAGACGAGTTTCCATATGAAACCCTAATACTTCGAAAGAGATTGTCCGTTTTGTACATGAAGTGCATCCAGTTTTTGCCGTAACCCTCTCATGTTTTCAGCACATGCTAGGTGGGTGAAATGATGATACCATGCCAACTTTCAACCTTTTTAGAGTTCATTTGTAGTGCTTTTCAATTTCAGGGTCATTTAGCGCAAAAAGAATGAACTGATAGCAAAAGGAATGAACTTAAAATAATCAATTAAAATATTCTGTTATGATCAACTAAAACAAAACTATAATATTCTACAATAGCAAAAAGAATCAACTAAAAAGCTTTTATAAAACTCTAATAGCAAAAGGAATCAACTAAAAAGCTTTTATAAACCTCTAGTATTTTTTAAACTAAAATTATATAAAATTTATGCAACTAAAATTATCAAAGTATTTTCTGTTCAAAACATTAATGGCAAAAAGAATTTTCATAAAGAAATTTTTTGTTAGAAACTTTAACAGCAAACTTAAATAACAAAATTTGTTCTTGATTAAAACATACATTTAAAATAACCTAAAAATTACCAAATTTAATACAATGATAAAACACAATAATATTAAATAGCAGGAAAAAGAATCACTCAAAAATCTATTTTTATAGTAAAGTTATTCACAAACTAGTGATTCACACAAATTTAAAAGAACTCAAATTTGAAAATTAATGGCACTAATAGAAAGTCTATAATTTTTGTGACCTAACAGCAAAAAGAATCACTGCAAAACTGCAAAAAAAAGCAAAAAAGAAAACAGAAAAAATGCCACCTACTGGGCCACCACGGCGTGAATACGAGTAGAAACCCAGCTAGTTGGGCCAGGATTCAGACCCGCAGAAGGTCCAGCAGGCCCACAGGCATAGCAGTGTCAGATTAGGCCCATAAGCCTGCAGTTCAGAGGAGTTCAAGAGGGATGAGGCAGTCGAGCTTATAAACCGGTGTGGGGCACTCTCAACTAGCGAGGTGGGACTAAACTACCACCATCGCGCCGCTGTGCAAGCCCATTGGTCCCGGTTGGTGCCACGGACCGGGACCAATACCACCCTTTGGCCCCGGTTCATGGCACCAACTGGGACCAATGCCCACCTTTGGTCCCGGTTCGTGCCACCAACCGGGACCAAAGGTCTCTTTTCAGCAGCCCAAAGGGCGGGAAGCAAAGAACTTTGGTCCCGATTTGTGCCACGAACGGGGACCAATGGTTTTGCTATATAAGCAAACACTTAGCATTTTTCAGTCGACGCCCTCGTCGTGCCCCGACCACGCCGTCATCGCCCCTGCCCCGACCATGCGCCCTCACTGTGCCTCTGCCTCGCCCTGCCCCGATCGACCACGCCGCCGTCGCCGCGCTCTACACCAACATCGTGCCTCTGCCCCTACCCCGACCACGTCGCACCTCTCCTTAGTCAGGCCGGCGCCCCCTTCCTCCCTGTCCTCTCCTCCCTATTTTTTCACATATATATGATGTTTTTTCAGATTATATGTATATGTGTGATTATATGTATGTGTGTATATATGATTATATGTCCTATTTTTTAGATTTTTTCATATATATGATGATTTTTTGCATTTTTATAAAAATGTATATATGTATGTATGTTCTCTGTGTATATATGTTCATGTATGCAAAAGTTAGATTTTTAGAAAAGTTGTATCTATGTATGTTCTCTGATCTAGTGCATCTTAGGTTAGTTTCATTTTTAGAGAAGTTTTATATATTTAGGAAGAAGGAAGATAAGGAAGAAGGAAGAAGAAGAAAAGGTTTTATATATGCAAAAGTTACATTTTTAGAAGAAAAAAAATTATATATCTAGCTAGGAAGAAGGAAGAAGAAAGAAGAAGAAAAACTTTTATATATGCAAAAGTTACATTTTTAGAAAAGTATTATCTAGGAAGAAGGAAGAAGGAAGAAGAAGAAAAATAAGAGGAGAGGAAAAAGGAAAATAAGAAGAGGAAGAAAAGGAGAAGAAGAAGGAGAAGAAGAAGGAGAAGAAGAAGGAGAAGAAGAGGAGAAAAAATAAGAAGAGGAAAAAGAAGAAGAAAAAGAGGAGGAGAAGAAGGAATAGAGGAGAAGAAGAAAAATAAAATAATAAGAAGAAGAAAAATAGGAGAAGAAGGAATAGAGGAGAAAAAATTCTATTTTTTTCTTTTACTCTATTCCTTCTTCTTCTATTATTCTATTTTTTTTCTTCTCCTCTATTCCTTCTTCTTCTCCTATTTTTTTCTTATTCTTTTTCTTCGATCTTCTCCTCTATTCTTTTCTTCTTCTCCTCTTTTTTTCTTCTTCTTCCTCTTCTTATTTTTTATCGGGTATGTCGTTGTCGAGATACCCCCTCCCAGATAACTTCGACATGAGGGGGGGGGTCGATATACCCCCTCCCTGATAACTTCGACATGGGGGGGTCGATACCTCCTCCCCGATAACATTATTTTCTCATTTATGTATGTCATCGTTGTCGATATACCCCCTCCCTGATAACTTCGACATGAGGGGGGGTCGATATACCCCCTCCCCGATAACTTAGACCATGGGAGCACCCCCCCTCTCGCTCGACCAACTCTCGAGGACACCCAAACCCTAGAAAATAACGATGTCGGTCTCCTACCCCCTCCCGCGCCTACTCGACAAACTCTCTCGAGATTTATAAGAGATTTATCAAGAATGCCCCCATTATGGATGTGCATAATTAAGTTGATCCATATTTTTCCTGATCTCATCTACCATTCTATATTTGCACGTTCTCTTGTGTCAAAGTATTGAAGAAATCCATGGTTTTATAATTGGCCGGAAGTAACAGGCTCATGATGGTATGAAGCTCTCCAAAATTATTTTGGAACGGAGTCCTGATAGTATAATTCGTTTTTTGGTACGAAGTTCAGCAAAGGCCATCCAAATAGTGATATTCGAAAGGCTCTTGCTGAACTTCATACTAATAAGCGAATTATCCTATCAGGACTCCATTCCAAAATAATTTTGGAGAGCTTCATACCATCATGCGCCTGTTACTTCCGGCTAATGATGAAGCCATGGTTTTCTTGAATCCTTTGACACTAGACAACATGACATATAGAAGGGTAGATGAGATCAGGAAAAATAGGGACCATTTTCTGCACATCCAGAATGGCGTCATTTTGTTAAATCCCTTGTCGGTCCAGACGTCGGACATTCATGAGAGAGGCGGTCCGGCCCAAACCCTAGAAACATTGTCGAGGCCTCCCCAAACCCTAGAAGCGTTGCCGAGGCCACCCCAAACCCTGGAAGCATTGTCGAGGCCACCCCAAACCGTAGAAGCGTTGAGCTAGCTAGGTCTATGCGTTTGCCACTAATTTATCCATCTGTCATGTTTGTATATTAATTGCCATGTTGTAATATTTGCAGAAACTATGAAGCACCAAGGCTTCGAAGCAGAATAGTTGTTGGGGGACATAATCCTCGGTGGAGGTGATGTCTTATCGTATCTCAATGACACCGATGGTCTGGAAGGAGAGAGTGAAGCAGGCTCCGGTGATCGAACAATGGAGGTGGAAGGACATGATCATGATGGCTCCGGTGACCGAATGCCGGTGGAAGAAGGAGACCATGATGACGGCTCCGATGAGCGAACGGAGGAAGGAGCTGTTGCAAAGTCCGGTGAGGTATATATATTAATTAAGCTTGTGCTGACTAGCTAATTGATGCATTAATTGTTTTGGTATGTACACATATTAACTCTCTTCTTTCTTCTTTTCTAGCCCTCCGGATCAAGCCAAACTTCGGTAACGAGACGAGGCCCGAAGAAAAGGTTGCGCCAGGATGAAAGGTTCACGATCACATCAATCAAGGGTCATGGCCAACCAATTGAACCCAGCCGGACCAAGGAAGCATTTTCTGCATAATGCGGGGTTCTTGTTAGGGACATGATCCCGATCAGCATCCACCAATGGAATAAGCCTAAGATTGAAGACCCTTAAGTGTATTATGTCAATTATAGACAGAAAGATGATCTTTGGACCGTGATGAAGGAAAATGTCACCCTACCGCCAAACAAGGATCCAGATAAGCCAGTTATAGAGCCATTGGTCAAGGCTCATGCTCTTAAGAAGATGGTAGATCTATTCGGGAGGTGGAAGAATGAGTTGAAATCAACGTTTGTAGACAAAGGGAAGACTCCAGAATTCACCGGCCGATTTGAGAAGATAAGAGATCACTGGCCCGCATTTGTGGCCCACAAGACATCGAAGAAGAGTAAGAAGATGTCAGCGACAAACAGGATAAATGCTGCAAAGAAGGAGCATCACCATCTTACGGGGTCAGGTGGCTACCTCAAAGCCCGGTCGTTGTGGGACAAGGCTAAGAATGACCTGCTTGATAAAGGGGTCGAACCAGAGACATTGAACTGGCCAGACTGTTCAAGAACTTGGTTCTTAGGGGTTGGGGGAACATTGGACCCTGAAACAGGGAAGTGCGTTTGGATGGACGAGCAACTTGAAATACTGGTCAAGAAGCTTCAGAAGTATATTGCCACAGCGCAGCAAGGGACGTTCATTCCTGACAGAGAGAACGACGACCTCACAGAGGCCCTTGGGAATCCTAAGCACCCAGGACGAACACGAGGCACGGCAGGCTCCTTTGCATGGAAGGTTGGGTTTCCCGGCGCAGGCGGTTACAAAACCCGGGAGAGGAGGAGGAAAGTGGAGTAGACCGAACTGCAGAAGCTGAATGCAAGGGTACGAGGGCTAGAGGAACAAGCAGTTCACAGCCAATGACCTGCTGGAGCTACCCTAGAAGCTACCCTGCCATCTCAGCGGAGAAGCAGCGTGGCTTCCACCGAGCTCCTTCAGCAGCCTGACTTCACGACTCCTAGCTACCCCGTTGATGCTATCACGCAGGCTCAAGATTACCACCTTATGACGCAATGGCAGAACCTCAAAGTCAAGGCGGCTATCAGCTCTGTTGCACTTCCTGAACCCGACGCAACTTTTCACTGCCTTCCGACTCCACAAGGCTATGCTGTTGTGATGGTGGATGAAATAATGGAGGGATTTGAGGAGCTCGAGCCTGACCACCCTACCAGTGAAGGGGACACTTAGCTGGGTCTTGCTCTGAAGACTCCATGTCTATGGAGAAAGGAGCACATCAAGCTTCCGAACTGGACGCCTCTGCCTCCTCCTACTCCGGCGAGTCAGGGCACTCCGCCTCCTCCTCCGGCGAGTGATTAGGGCACTCCGCCTGACGGTGTCCTGGACTAGGGGGTACTCACCACGTCATCTCCCGACCAGGTGGATCGGACCGAGGACCCCCATGGCGGTTTACTCATGGGCCACTTCGGACAGCCGATGCCGCATACAAGGAAGATTCCACAAGACTTGGTGATCAAGACAAGGACTCCTCTCCACCAACGTATTCGACTAGGACTCTTATTATCCTAGGCCTCTGGTACATTATATAAGCCAGGGTCAGGCTAGTTGATAGAATATGACATTATTCATCATACTCTTAGGTTTTAGACCACAACATATGATCTCGAGGTAGATCAACTCTTTAATCATACACATCGAATATAATCAAGCAGGAGTATGGTTTTACCTCTTAGAGAGGGCACGGACCTGGGTAAACACCGTGTCCCTCGCCTCATGTTACCATTGATCCACAGATGCACAGTTCGACACCTCCTACTAGAGATCTACCGGTTTTGACACCGACAATGGTTCTTTCATTTAGAGTTCCGCTGTGTGATCGGCAAAAGATCAATGGCTCACCTGCAGATCAACTACGACATCGACGTCTTTGTCGCCAGCCCAACTGGTCACCTTGGCTTGACCAAGGACTGTGCCCTGCCTCCAATTTTCATGTTCGAACGAGGGCCTTCATCAACATCAACTCTGATCTCTATCATGGTCATGGAGGAATCATCCATGGAGTTCGGGGGCTCAATGTCAACATTCCCCTCGGGCGATTGTGCTGTTTTTTTCGAACAGCGAACTTGTAACCGCTACCACCACCTTATCGAGCATCGCTTTGACGATTCCTTCGGTGGAATTGTGCGGAATTGAGTCTACAACAACATGGTAAAATTTCGTCGCGTTTCGATGGAGCAATCTCTGCCGATCTCCGATATACCGGAGCCCTGTCGAATCTGGACGAGTTTGGAGTGTGGTGTACAACATCTATCTCAGACGTCCTTTGCAAGATCCAACCGTTGATCAGCTGCGTAATTCCTATATCTACCACCTCTCAAAATGTCAGCTCGATCCAACCGTCCAAACTCCGGGAACCTTCCGATTAGTGCATTACTTTTCGGATCTGTTTTCTGCGCGAATACGAATCCGACCTGAGTTCATCTTTCTTAATGAACGGATATTGGACAACCTTTTTGGAAGAATCTCTTTGTGGGGTATTGTGTTTTGTTTTCCAAACACATGCTTATAAATTTTGCGCCTTTTCGGAGGTAATCTTCATCGTCACGCCGGTGTCAAATCAGCCTTACTCCACGTCTGCCAGCCTGCGGTAGACAGATCGTCGCTTCATCGAGCCGAGCGCAACCTTAGGGCCTTCATCAACATCAACTCTGATCTCTATCATGGTCATGGAGGAATCATCCATGGAGTTCGGGGGCTCAATGTCAACATTCCCCTCGGGCGATTGTGCTGTTTTTTTCGAACAGCGAACTTGTAACCGCTACCACCACCTTATCGAGCATCGCTTTGACGATTCCTTCGGTGGAATTGTGCGGAATTGAGTCTACAACAACATGGTAAAATTTCGTCGCGTTTCGATGGAGCAATCTCTGCCGATCTCCGATATACCGGAGCCCTGTCGAATCTGGACGAGTTTGGAGTGTGGTGTACAACATCTATCTCAGACGTCCTTTGCAAGATCCAACCGTTGATCAGCTGCGTAATTCCTATATCTACCACCTCTCAAAATGTCAGCTCGATCCAACCGTCCAAACTCCGGGAACCTTCCGATTAGTGCATTACTTTTCGGATCTGTTTTCTGCGCGAATACGAATCCGACCTGAGTTCATCTTTCTTAATGAACGGATATTGGACAACCTTTTTGGAAGAATCTCTTTGTGGGGTATTGTGTTTTGTTTTCCAAACACATGCTTATAAATTTTGCGCCTTTTCGGAGGTAATCTTCATCGTCACGCCGGTGTCAAATCAGCCTTACTCCACGTCTGCCAGCCTGCGGTAGACAGATCGTCGCTTCATCGAGCCGAGCCCAACCTTATCAGATCATCAGCTCGGCAAGCCGAACAAGAGTTCGGTATCACGAAGACTAAATTATCACCAACACCATCGCCCCACGGATTGCACGGGTCAGGCGCGCCGACATCGCCGCTCGGTCACTTCATCAATCCGGCTTTGACCGCGTCACAAGTGATGACCAGCGTCAGCATTGGCCGCACTGTTACTTCTTCAAGCTGATGTTCATCATGCCGAACTGCTTCAACACCTTGGCTAACCTGGCAGCTGCAACGTCTCCTTACCGACCCGCTCCGTTACCTCGGCCTAGGCCGGGAGCTTCACCATCTCTTCATCAGCCTACTCCAGAGACTTCGGCGTCATCAGCCGACCAGCTTCGTCACGTTAGCTAGACCGAGGGCTTTGCCTCGGCGAGCCAACCTTTGCCAGCATCGTCATGCTGTCGCTTCATCGCCCATCAGGCAATGGGTGTGCAATGAAGGAAATATGCACTAGAGGCAATAATAAAGTTGTTATTTATATTTCCTTATATCATGATAAATGTTTATTATTCACGCTAGAATTGTACTAACCGGAAACTTAGTACATGTGTGAATACATAGACAAACAGAGTGTCACTAGTTTGCCTCTACTTGACTACCTCGTTGAATCAATGATGGTTATGTTTCCTAACCATAGACATGAGTTGTCATTTGATTAACAGGATCACATCATTACAGAATGATGTGATTGACTTGACCCATCCGTTAGCTTAGCACGATGATCGTTTAGTTTGTTGCTATTGCTTTCTCCATAACTTATACATGTTCCTATGACTATGAGATCATGCAACTCCCGAATACCGGAGGAACACTTTGTGTGCTACCAAACATCACAACGTAACTGGGTGATTATAAAGGTGCTCTACAGGTGTCTCTGATGGTGTTTGTTGAGTTGGCATAGATCAAGATTAGAATTTGTCACTCCGATTCTCGAAGAGGTATCTCTGGGCCCTCCCGGTAATGTAGCATTACAGAATGAGTAAAGAGACTTGCCAGTAACGAGATTGAACTAGGTATTGAGATACTGAGGATCGAATCTCAGGCAAGTATGACAAAGGGAACAATGTATATTGGTATGCGGTTTGATCGATAAAGATCTTCGTAGAATATGTGGGAGCCAATATGAACATCCAGGTTCCGCTATTGGTTATTGACCAGAAACGTGTCTCGGTCATGTCTACATAGTTCTCGAACCCGTAGGGTCCTCACGCTTAACGCTCGGTGACGATCGGTATTATGAGTTTATGTGTTTTGATGAACCGAAGGTTGTTTGGAGTCCCAGATGTGATCACGGGCATGACGAGGAGTTTCGAAATGGTCAAGACATAAAGATCGATATATTGGAATCCTATGTTTGGACATCAGAAAGGTTTCGAGTGAGTTCGGGCATATACCGGAGTACCGGGGGGGGGGTTACCGAAACCCCCCCGGGGAGTATATGGGCCCTAATGGGCTTTAGTGGAGAGAGAGAGACAGCCAGGGCAGGCTGCGCGCCCCCTCCCCCTCTGGTCCGAATTGAACTAGGAAGGGGGGCGGCGCCCCCCTTTCCTTCCTCCCTCTCTCCCCCTTCCTTCTCCCCTAGTCCAACTTGGGAAGGGGGTAATCCTACTCCCGGAGGGAGTAGGACTCCTCCAGGGTGCGCCATAGAGGGCCGGCCCTCCCCCCTCCTCCACTCCTTTATATACGGGGGAGGGGGGCACCCCATATACACACAAGTTGATCATTGATCTCTTAGCCGTGTGCGGTGCCCCCCTCCACCATAATCCACCTCGGTCATATCGTAGTGGTGCTTAGGCGAAGCCCTGTTCCGGTAGCATCATCAATATTGTCATCACGCCGTCGTGCTGACGAATCTCTCCCGTGACACTCTGCTAGATCGTGAGTTCGTGGGACTTCACCGAGCCAAATGTGTACATCAATATTGTCATCACGCCGTCGTGCTGACGAATCTCTCCCGTGACACTCTGCTAGATCGTGAGTTCGT
The DNA here is from genome assembly GCF_003073215.2 of Triticum urartu. Taxonomy (NCBI): domain Eukaryota; kingdom Viridiplantae; phylum Streptophyta; class Magnoliopsida; order Poales; family Poaceae; genus Triticum; species Triticum urartu. Next base: position 319 of record NW_024116211.1, on the reverse strand, counting down.
GGGACTTCACCGAGCCAAATGTGTACAGATCGCGGAGGTGCCGTACTTTTGGTACTAGGATCGGTCGATCGTGAAGACATACGACTACATCAACCGCGTTGTCATAACGACTCCGCTTACAGTCTACGAGGGTACGTGGACAACATTCTTCCCATCTCATTGCTATGCGTCACCATGATAGATCTTGCGTGTGCGTAGGATTTTTTTTTGAAATTACTGCATTCCCTGTAGGTGTCAAAACCGACGGATCTCGGGTAGTGGGTCCCGAACTGTGCGTCTAAGGCAGATGGTAACATGAGGCAGGGGACACGATGTTTAC
>NW_024116210.1:0-10693 GCF_003073215.2 Triticum urartu | reverse complement strand
GAAATTTCAGGTCAATTGGACTCCGTTTGGTTTTCCTTTTCTGCGATACTCAAAAACAAGGAAAAAAACAGAAACTGGCACTGGCCTCTAGGTTAATAGGTTAGTCCCAAAAATCATATAAAATAGCATATAAAACATCCAAGGTTGATAATATAATAGCATGGAACAATCAAAAATTATAGATACGTTGGAGACGTATCATTGCTACCATCATCTTTCAACTTAGATTTCTCTAGGAACGCATTAAAATTCAACGGAACAACAACATGGGCCATCTATCTACAACAACATAGAAATGCAAAATACTATCAGGTACTAAGTTCATGATAAATTAAAGTTCAATTAATAAAATTACTTTAACTCCCACTTAGATAGACATCTCTCTAATCATCTAAGTGATCACGTGATCCATATTAACTAAACCATGTCCGATCATCACGTGAGATGGAGTAGTTTTCAATGGTGAACATCACTATGTTGATCATATCTACTATATGATTCACGCTCGACCTTTCGGTCTGAGTGTTTCGAGGCCATATCTGCATATGCTAGGCTCGTCAAGTTTAACCTGAGTATTTTGCGTGTGCAAAACTGGCTTGCACCCGTTGTATGTGAACGTAGAGCTTATCACACTTGATCATCACATGGTGTCTCGGCACGACGAACTATAGCAACGGTGCGGAGAACACTTATACCTTGAAATTTAGTGAGAGATCATCTTATAATGCTACCGCCGAACTAAGGAAAATAAGATGCATAAAGGATAAACATCATATGCAATCAATAGAAGTGATATGATATGGCCATCATCATCTTGTGCCTTTTGATCTCCATCTCCAAAGCACCATCATGATCACCATCGTCACCGGCTTGACACCTTGATCTCCATCGAAGCATCATTGTCGTCTCGCCAACTATTGCTTCTACGACTATCGCTACCGCGTAGTGATAAAGTAAAGCAATTACATGGCGATTGCATTTCATACAATAAAGCGACAACCATATGGCTCCTGCCAGTTGCCGATAACTGTGTTACAAAACATGATCATATCATACAATAAAATTTAGCATCATGTCTTGACCATATCACATCACAACATGCCCTACAAAAACAAGTTAGACGTCATCTACTTTGTTGTTGTAAGTTTTATGTGGCTGCTACGAGCTGAGCAAGAACCGTTCTTACCTACGCATCAAAAAACCACAACGCGGTATAGTGATTTCTTTTTGATCTTCAGAAAGAACCCTGTTCATTGAATCCAGTTCAACTAAAGTTGGAGAAACTGACACCCACCAGCCACCTGTGTGCGAAGCACGTCAGTAGAACCAGTCTCGCTTAAGCGTACGCGTAATGTCGGTCTGGGCCGCTTCATCCAACAACACCGCCAAATCAAGAAACAATTAGTGACGACAAGCAATCTGTATATACCCACGCCCACAACTCCTTTGTGTTTTACTCGTGCATATAACATCTACGCATAAACCTGGCTCTGATATCACTGTTAGGGAACGTAGTAATTTAAAAAAATCTACGCACACACAAGATCATGGTGATGCATAGCAACGAGAGGGGAGAGTGTTGTCTACGTACCCTCATAGACAGTAAGCAGAAGCGTTATGACAACGCGATTGATATAGTCGTATGTCTTCACGATCGACCGATCCTAGTGCCGAAAGTACGACACCTCTGCGGTCTGCACACGTTTGGCTCGGTGACGTCCCACGAACTCTCGATCCAGCTGAGTGTCGAGGGAGAGCTTCGTCAGCATGACGGCGTGATGACGGTGATGATGATGCTACCATCGCAAGGCTTCGCCTAAGCACTACGATGATATGACCGAGGTGGATTATGGTGGAGGCGGGCACCGCACACGGCTAAGGGATCAATGATCAACTTGTGTGTCTATGGGGTGCCCCCTCCCCCGTATATAAAGGAGTGGGGGAGGGGGAGAGGGCCGGCCTCCTAGGCGCGCCAAAGGGGGGAGTCCTACTCCCGGTGGGAGTAGGATTCACCCTTCCCTAGTTGGAGTAGGAGAGGGAAGGAAGGGTGCGAAGGAGAGAAGGAAAGGGGGGCCGCCCCCCCTCCTAATTTGGATTGGGCTTGGGCGGGGCACGCCTCCACCTTGGCCGCCTCCTCCTCCTTTCCACTATGGTCCATTAAGGCCATTGACTCCCCGGTGGGTTCCGGTAACCCCCGGTACTCCGGTATATGCCCGAACTCTCTCGAAACCTTCCCGATGTCCAAACATAGTCATCCAATATATCAATCTTTATGTCTCGACCATTTTGAGACTCCTCCTCATGTCCGTGATCACATATGGGACTCCGAACTACCTTTGGTACATCAAAAACACATAAACGCATAATACCGATCATCACCGAACGTTAAGCGTGCGGACCCTACGGGTTCGAGAACTATGTAGGCATGACCGAGACACGTCTCCGGTCAATAACCAATAGCGGAACCTGGATGTTCATATTGGCTCCCACATATTCTATGAAGATCTTTATCGGACAAACCGCATAACCATATACGTTGTTCCCTTTGTCATCGGTATGTTACTTGCCTGAGATTCGATCGTCGGTATCTCAATACCAAGTTCAATCTCATTACCAGCAAGTCTCTTTACTCGTTCCGTAATGCATTATCCCGCAACTAACTCATTAGTCACATTGCTTGCAAGGCTTATATTGATGTGCATTACCGAGAGGGCCCAAAGATACCTCTCCGACAATCGGAGTGACAAATCCTAATCTCGATCCATGCCAACTCAACAAACACCATCGGATACACCTATAGAGCACCTTTATAATCACCCAGTTACGTTGTGAAATTTGGTAGCACACAAAGTGTTCCTCCGGTATTCAGGAGTTGCATGATCTCATGATCATAGGAACATGTATAAGTTATGGAGAAAGCAATAACAACAAACTAAACGATCATCATGCTAAGCTAACGGATGAGTGTAGTCAATCACATCATTCTCTAATGATGTGATCCCGTTAATCAAATGACAACTCATGTCTATGGTTAGGAAACATAACGATTATTGATTCAACGAGATAGTCAAGTAGAGGCAAACTAGTGACACTCTGTTTGTCCACGTATTCACACATGTACTAAGTTTCCGGTTAATACAATTCTAGCATGAATAATAAACATTTATCATGATATAAGGAAATATAAATGACAACTTTATTATTGCCTCTAGGGCATATTTCCTTCACTAGTTGCATGTAAATGGCTCGATGATCAATAACAGTGTAGAGGTTGGGCTTTTCTGTTGGGGGTGCCCACCGCGCTTGTACTTGCTATCAATCCTCGACGGGGTCCACCAAATGCCATAAGGAAGTGTCCATGTCAACGATGTAGAATTTCTCAATGACCGTGTTCCAAAGCCTAAGAGCATCTCTAGTCGATCCCCTAAATCCGGTTATAGGAGTAAAATTTCCAGTTACTCCTCAAACCGACACCTAGCCAAAGTCGTGAACCGAATAGTGAAGTAAAAAAAATTACTCCTCAGCCCCGTAGGCGCCTAAAAAACACTCGAACTCGAGGCAGCCAAGTAAACTTTGCGCCGACTTTTCCAACCCCAAGCCCCACTACATCGGCGCTAGCAAGTACCCACCTTTACCTCATTGCCTCCCTTGGCCCTCACTGCTTTTCTGCCAGAGTCCGAGCTATTCGCCGACCGTCGTAGTCGCCTGAGATGAGATGAAATGTCGTCGCGTCAACCCTTTCATCAAAAATCGCCTCGGATCTTCTTCCTCGTTGTCTACTTGGCATCTCACTGTGTTGCGCACCTTTGTCGGTCATCCCCACGCCTTACCGCTCGCTAGTTTGGGCTCAACACTGGCCGGCCCGTAGAGCACCACCGCCTTGCAAGTGTTCGACGTTTTGCCTAGGTGAGTATTTTTTGTCTCATTTTGTTTTGTCCAATTGAATTGCACCGCATTGTTTCAATTGAAGATGAAGAAGATGAGAGAGATTATCTTCGAGGACTCGTCGTCATCCCGTGAAGGAAGAACATGATAATGACTTCGAAATTGTCGTTGGCATGATTTTCAACGATGATATTTGGCGGCTGAGGAGATGATCGCAATTTTGCCACATATAACTCAATCGTGAATAGACGAGGGTCAGGCCAAGATTATGAGAGATTATTTTGACCCTAATCTAACCTATTCAAAGAAGTATTTTCACCACCTCTTTCGGATGCACACAAGTCTCTTTCTCACCATTCCAAAAGCCATGGAGAAGTATGATGATCGGTTCAAGCTTAGAAGGAATGCATGAGAGAGATAAGTGTGAGCCCTTTGATGAAGTGTATTGCGGCTGTTCCAGTTCTAGCATATGGGCGCAAAAGAAGTGCTTGATGTCTTTGGGCTGGAGTACTTGAGGGCACCCAGCGAGGAAGACACCGAGAGGATCAGTTGACTGCATGCTCTGGACATGGAAGAATTGTCCAACATGATGGAAAGGTTAGTACAAAGGCCACTTCAATGATCCAACGATCATTCTTGAGGATGTTGCATCAGAGGATCTATGTATTTGGCATTCATTCTTTGGATTTCCTGGCTCTCACAATGACCCGAATGTGCTATTGAGATCACCATTGTTTGCTAGGCTTGTTGTCGGAGATGCTCCTCCTTGCAACAATACAACCAATGGTCATGAGTACATGATGGTTTACTACCTTGCAGGTGACATCTATCCTCCATGATTCACATTTGTCAAAACAATTCCGCGTTTAAAAGGTAGCAAAAGTTATCACCTTGCAACACGTCAAGAGTCAACTAGAAAGGACGTGGAGAGAGCTTTTGGTGTGCTTTAGGAGTGCTTTGCAATCGCTGGTGGCCCTGCTGAGTATTGGAACTCCAAAGTTCTATGGCAAATCATGACTAGTTGCATCATCTTGCATAACATGATCATTGAATATGAGAGACACATGTTTGGGAACATTCGGTACATCACCAATGGAAATCCTTGTTGAGCGAGAGCACGGTCCTAATAGGATCTAGGCATTCCTCGAAGTGCGTCGTAGGATCGAGAACCAAGAAGTTTATACCTAGCTCCAACATGATCTTGTTGAGCATCACTAACATCTCCATAACACTCTGTAGTCTTGCTTTTATCATGTTATTTTCTTCATTTGAACCATGCGGTGTGTTTGAATTTGAATAACAACCAAGTCTTGACATGATAGGGGCGAGAATGGTGTCTTGGTGGGCACACAGTTCCAAGGGTTTTGTAGAAATCTTTCTCGGACGCCTGCTTGAGAGAGGGTCCTTGTGTGACATCCATGCGACACTTCATTCGGTTTTAGGATAGCGACCTCTTCTTTTTGTTTTGCCTATTTTTCTGCTCGCATGAGTTAACGATTTGAGAGGAACCTGCAAGGTATAGAGGTGTCGCGTTCTTGGCATATCTTGGCTAGCACAATAAGAGCATCTCCAGCCGTTGGCCCCCACAGGAGGCATAAAAATCGCCACCTGGGGGCGAGCCGACGGTACAATCGGCGCTGGGGGCGGTTGGGCGTCCAGCCGTCGCCCCCAGGCGCCGATATTGGCCCAGTTTTCGGCCCACTTTCGGCGAATAAATGCCCCATATGGGCAAGAATCAGCTCATATTCGGCGTGGTTCATCGTGGTTCGGCATTGAATTCTTAACATAAATATTTTTATCAGATAGTTCATCACAGAAAATCAAATAGTTCAACAAAATAGTGCAAGAACAAATAGTTCAATATAAATTATATAGTTCAACAAAAAAACTCATATTTCATCATACGTCACGCCAGGCGTCGCCCTTGAGCCTCCATAGGTGCTCCACTAGATCCTGCTGCAATTGATGATGCACCTGTGGGTCTTGGATCTCCTGACGCATACTGAGGTAGGCAGTCCAGGTTACCGGTAGCTGGTGATCAACTTCGGTTAGAGGACCCTGCCTGTAGTATGGTTCAGTGTCAAACACTGGCTCTTCCTGCTCGCTCTCGATGATCATGTTGTGCAAGATGACACATCAAGTCATGATCTCCCACATTTGATCTTTCGACCATGTCTGAGCAGGGTACCGGACAACAGCAAATCAAGATTGGAGCACACCAAATGCTCGCTCGACATCCTTCCGGCAAGCCTCCTGCACCTTGGCAAAGTGGGACTTCTTGCCTCCTGGCACAACGTTTGAGATAGTCTTCACAAATGTAGACCATCTCGGATAGATGCCATCAGCTAGGTAGTACCCCTTGTTGTAGTGCCGCCCATTGACCTTAAAGTGCAGCGGAGGAGAATGACCTTCAACAAGCTTGGCAAAGACAGGAGAGCACTGCAACACGTTGATGTCATTGTGAGTTCTTGGCATACCAAAGAAGGAGTGCCAAATCCAGAGGTCCTGTGTGGCCACCGCCTCAAGTACTACACTGCAACCGCCTTTGGCGCCTTTGTACATCTCCTGCCAAGCAAATGAGCAGTTCTTCCATTTCCAATGCATGTAGTCGATGCTTCCAAGCATCCCATGAAATCCTCTTGCTGCATTCTGTGCTAGGGTTCGAGCAGTGTCTTCTGCATTGGGTGTACGCAAGTATTGCGGTCCAAACACTGCCACCACTGCCCGACAGAACTTGTAGAAACACTTAATGGTGGTGGACTCGGCCATGCGCCCATAGTCGTCGAGTGAATCACCGGGAGCTCCGTATGCAAGCATCCTCATCGATGTCGTGCACTTCTAGATCGAGGTGAATCCAAGTTTGCCGGTGCAATCCTTCTTGCACTTGAAGTACATGTCGAACTCCCGGATGGAATTCACAATCCTGAGGAAGAGCTTTCGGCTCATCCGACAACAGTGCCGAAATGTTCTGTCAATGAAGTAGTCGGAGTAGAGCATGCAGTAGCCTTCGAGACGGTGCCGGTTCTTTGCTTTCATCCGCCCCGGCGCCGAGCCACCTCGCCGCGGCTTTTCATTGCTCGCTAGCAGGGCGGCGAGCACCATGAGGTGTTCCTCTTCCTGGACGTCGGCCTCGGCTTCCTTCTCCAGCAGCGCGGCGAGCGCTTCCTTGTCGTCCGAGTCCATTGCCTAGGCAGTGAAATCACCGAACACCTTACGGGCGCGGTGGGCGCGTATCAGAAACGGCGGAAAAAACGCCCAGCTGCTGGCGGAGGGGTTGCCGCGGCGAAACCTCTGTTCTTTTTTCGGCGGGAATGGGCTATCTGGCGGTGGCGGGCGGTGGGCCGCGCCGGGATACAGCTGTTGGCGGCCGAGCGCGCACGCGCGCGCGCGGGGGGGAGGGGGAGGGTGGAAGGCGAGTCGGGAAGAAATACTTGACTTTTCGCCTGACGGCGTGGGCCAGCCGTGCTTTTCCCTTGTGCCGGAGCCCCCGAGCGCCCTCCAGTGCGCCGGGTTCGGCCTGCGGTCGCTGGACCCAAAAACGGGTTGAACCGGCGAATTTCGGCGTTCTGGAGGCGCGACTGGGACATTTTTTCGACGCCGGCGCCGAAAAAGTCGTCTGAGAGGGCATGTTGGAGGCGCGGCTGGAGATGCTCCAAGAGTCTGACAGTCTCAGTAAAATCAAATCAAATAAAAACCAAAACATGCGTGTTGGTAACAAACCTCTACCCCCTGTCGCTACGGTAATGCCTTCTATTGGTCCAACTTTATTTTCCAAAGTACTGTACTTAGATTTGATTTCAAAACGTGTACACATGAAGTGGATGGCTAACCACTACAATAATGCCATATACTGGTCAGACTTCGGACTCCAAGCATATTTGACCATTGATCACTTGATTTTGCTATTTCTATTATGCAGACATGTGAAGCAACTATTTCTAAGTCGACACACGAGCCATTTTGTTTTTTTGAAATAGCACACACACACGCGAGCCATTTGACTTACACATTAGTACTAAGATGTTTTGTGAAATGAAATATTCATCCACGAAATGCGTGTTCGCAATGGGGCGGAGTCAGAGCTTGCCGGCTGGCGAGGTCCATCTGTCAAGCATGTCAAGGCACTCCTTGGGGCGGTACTCCGGCGCGGTGTGCCCGGCGCCCTTGACGGTGGCGTAGGTGAGGTTGTGGGCGTACTCCGTCGTGAACCCCGCGACCTGCTGCTTGGAGTACCACGGCCTCCAGGGCGCCACCACGGGGTAGCCCATCGTCCTGATCCATGCCTGCGTGCCCACGAAGGTGAAGTCCAGGTCATGGTCACCGTTGTACACCAGCGCTCGGTAGCCCCGGCGCGTCAAGTTGACGTGGTACGGTACTGTGCTTCGCACGTCGTGCCGGAAATGCGACAGCGTGGTGCACCGGCTCCACGCGCCGATGGAGCCGTCGCGGATGCCCAGCGTCTCCCTCACCTCCGCGTCGTCCGACCAGATGTACGACAGCCGGTACCCGTTGTCCCGGCACTCCACGGGGAGGGCCAGCCTGTGCTGCAGGTTGTCCTGGAGCAGCAGCCTTGCCGTCTTCGTGAAGACGGTGGCGCCGCCGGGGTCTCGCAGCGCGAGGCCGCAAAAGGGCTCCAGGATGTGCACGGGGTTGATGTCGGTGGTGACCAGGTTGATGGCGTCGAGAGCGTTGGCGCACCGCGCGTTGCTCGGCGTGACGAAGTCGTCCCGGCTGCAGCTGACCTGCGCCGCCTCGTAGAGCTCGTCGGAGATGAGCCCCATGCCGTGCATGAAAGGCACCTTGCCCGGGGTGTCGTACCTGTCGTCCGTGCCAGGGTTGCCCACCAGGTAGCCCTGCAGGTTCAGCTTGGGTCCTCCGCTTGCGTGGCCGGCATCATTATGGTTGGCGATCTCGAGCGCGGTGACCGGCACGAGGTAGCCGGAGTAGGAGTCGCCGCCGATGTAGAGCGGGTTGGAGGCGAACTCGGGGTGGTCGGCGATCCACTTCTCGAGGAATACCCAGAGCTGCGCGCCGGTGCCGGTGAGGCTGACGTTGAGGCCCTGCTCCTCCCGCGCGTAGGAGAAGCCCGTGCCGACGGGCGCGTCGAGGAAAATGACGTTGCTCACCTTGGTCCACGAGTCCTCGAAGTAGACGAGGGTCGGGAACCCTTCGGTGTAGCCGGCCACGTCGAATTTGAGAGGGCCGATCTCGAAGAAGAGGCCGGAGAGCGCGGAGCAGCCGGGGCCGCCGGTGATCCACAGGATGAGGGGGTCCTCCCTCGGGCTGCGCTCCGACTGGATGAAGTAGTAAAAGAGCTCCGTGCCGTGCGTGTCGTCCACCTCCACGTACCCCGTCTCCAGGTAGAAAGGCAGAGGGCCATCGAACCCTTTGACGTGCGTGATGGCGTTCCGCCGCCGCTCGTACGCTGCCGCCGGCGAGCCGAAGGCCAGGTCGACGACCACGAGGAGGAGGAGGAGGAGGAGCAGCCTGGCCATGTGGACTAGCTTGCTCTGCTGGAGCGCTTGCAGGTGTGGCATTCCAACAGGAGGACGAGTTTCTCGCAGCACCACTGAACCGGGAACCGCTCCGTGGTGTTTTATCCTCCAGCCAAATCGCTCCAGGACGCGCTCCCGCGGCGAAGCGTGTGGCACGAGGAGCACAATAAAATGGAATCAGCGTGACTCTTCGGAAACGAAAAAAAATCGTGTTTTCTCTCTTTTTTTTTGTAAGAGTTACGGTTTTGTTTCCGCAACAGGCACGGTTATAATTTCATGAGAGACACGGGCGTGCCTCTTACAGAAAAAGGAAAAAACCCATGCTCCCAGTTCGGTTTTTTCGTCCGGTTTTTTGGCCGGCTTTTTTCGTGAAAAAAAATACGTCAAAAACCTATCAACATGGGATCTAGGTTTTGAAGATCTCGATGTGAGAAATCCAATGGTGGAAGCGATTTGAGATTTGGACACACGGTTTGAGAGATAAAGTGTTTTAAATAAACATATCTACGAAAAAAGGAAAACTCCCAAGTTGCAACAAGTGGCGCGTTGCATGGGCGCCACTTGTCGCAACCTGGGGAGTTGGAGTGATCTTTGCATCGAGTACTCTCAACTAGTGATTTCGAGGTTCTGATCGGGACCATGCCCTGCTACTCTCTTGCGATTTGCAGAGTACATTAGCGGTAATTTTGGAGCGATAATCCTACACCTACGTATTACCTACGAAGGCCTACGTAATTTTTCATACAACTAAACTTATCGGCCCCCTATTCTAACGGGGGTGGGGCCGTGCCCTCCTATAGACCCAATAATCTCTTTCCATGTCACTGTTTACGTAAAACACGTAACAGACCGTAGGTAGGTCTAGCATTGTCCATTTTGGAGGGAGAAAGCGTGCGGAGAGTAGCGATGCTACATCTAAGAAGAGGTTGTCAGGTAACCCACATATGGAATGATTTGACAGGCTTTAATTAGGTGTTAGAGAGGGCTGGAGCCCACCTAAAAATTAGGGGGGAAATGTTTAGTTGGAGGGAAAGGAAGTTCACGTAGGTTATGTAACAACTGTAGGTAAGAGCATCTCCAGCCGCGGCCCCAACAGGCCATCCTCAGGCGTTTTGGCCGCGCTGGCGTTCAAAATTCGACCCAGTCGTGCCCCTAGTAGCCCGTTTTTCGCCGTTCGGGCCGAAACTGGTGCCGGTGGACCCAGGCCGAACCCGGCGCGCTGGGGCGCGCCTGGGGGCGCCGGCACAAATGAAAAGGAGCGTGGGGCCGCTCTATCGGCGAGACGAGAGCCTCTTCCCGCCGTTTCTTCCCCC
>NW_024116209.1:0-9056 GCF_003073215.2 Triticum urartu | reverse complement strand
GGCCCCTCCTCACTTTAGTACCGGTTCGTGGCACGAACCGGTGCTAAAGGTTCGCCACGAACCGGTACTAATGAAAGCGGCCCGGCTAGCCGTTGGAACCGGCACTAATGTATACATTAGTGCCGGCTCAAATACAAACCGGCACTAATGTGCTTCACGTTTAACCCTTTTTCTACTAGTGATGGCAAGATGACCGATGATATTGTATCATAATATGATATTACAATGATATTGTGTCATAATATGATATTAAAATCTTCTCTTACATCGTTAATTGCAGTACCACATTATTTTTTCTTTAAATGCCCGTGCATGATACTCTTAGTATGATACTTCCGCTGGTAGATGTCTTGGATAAAGCTGCTACACCAATCAAGAACATGCATGTCGGTCCATCTAAAGGACTTTTCCCGTTAAAGATAGACGTGCTCTTGCATGCCGATGGCATGCATGGCATCGTCAAAGCAGTGCCGGAAATGCTCCATTCCTCCCGCCGGAAACGAGACCCCTACCTCGACACCGGCAACGCCGTTGGGCGCATCTGCTATCGGCATCGTGCCGGTCTTCGCCGCGGACACTGCCACAACCTTCCCTGGCCTCCCGAACCCGAAGTTGATGTCATACACGCGGAACCTCGGCGACCCCACCACGAACATCGCGCCGGCCTTCATGGCCCCCCTCGCCCTCTCGATGCATCCATCCCACCTCTCCTGCGAACGCTCCCCCACCTCTTCCTCCAGCGCGCTCGCGATCGCCATGAATGCCGTGAAGAGGCCTCCCGTTCCGGCTGCTGCGAGTTCGTCGTGGCGCGCGGCGGCGATGGCCGGGTTGATGCAGTTTCCAAAGTATGTGGCAGGGACGGGCGGCTTCAGCCGTGCCCGGTGATCCACAGCGAAGAGGAAATAAGTAGTTTTTGTTTGGTTCTGTTCCTGTTTGGCTCGGCAGTAGCATGACCAGATGAAGCTGTAGGCCGCGAGCATCGACGAGCATCTGTGCGGGGGCGCAGCGTGCAGCCTGGCCGCTTCTCGGGCAAGCGTGTCCTTGATGCCACTTAGGAGCTCCTGAGGCAGTGTGAACGTGGCGACGAGCTGGTCGTCGGGGAGAGAGGACACGCTGCTGGTCACGAACTCGACCTCGCCGTCGTCAGTGGGCATTTCTTTGCAATAGATGTCGTAGAGGCCCATAGGATCAGCGATGAGCGTGCGGTCGATGACGGGTGGCGGAGGCATTTCAACCGCGCCGTTGCAGACGGCGGCCCAAGTGTGCAGGAAGTGGGTGGAGCTGGCGCCGTCACCAGCGGAGTGGTGCACAGTTACGCCGAGCGCGAGGCCGCGCCCCCCAAGCAACTCGGTGGCCTGCAGGGCGAGCACGGCGCGGCCGTTTGGAAGTGTTGGCACGAGAGGCGCGAGGCTGGCGACCTGCACGGGCTCGCCGTCGGAGGAACGGGCGAGGTCGTTGACGTCGGTGTCGCACTCCGCGACGGTGAAGGCGACGCCGTCGCCGGGCTGGTAGAAGAGCTCGTAGCGGTTGGTGTTGGGGGCAAAGCGGACGTGGCCAGCGAGCGGGTAGAAGAGAGTGAGGGCCTTGGAGAGGGAGGCCTTGAGGCCCAAGATGAGCTGCTGGACGGTGTGGTGGTGGTGGTGTTCGAGACGGTAGAGGAAGAGTCGCTGGACGGGCGGCCGGCGGAGCCATCTTACGTCGAAGAAGGTGAACGGGAGAGAGTGCGCCGGGAGGTTGATGTCGGACGGCCTGACCACGCCGGCGTCCAGGACGCGGAGATTGCTATCGGCACCCATGTTGGTCTCGATAGTCGGTGGATCTTTGCCTGGTGTCGATGGATGGATGTTTATAGGGAATCTCATGTTTATACCGCTGTTGGTGCAGGAGGTAGGTAGGTAGGTAGCGGCGTGGCAGAGTAGGTAGGAGCCAAGCACGTGATGGTTGGTTGGGTTCTCATCTGTCTCGAATTCATCCAACGTCTCCTCCATTTGTTGGGTATGGAATAAATTTAGAGTAGTGCTACATATCTATGGAAAATTTGTTACGCATCTATTCCTTCTATTAGAAAATATAAGATGTATTAATTTTCTGAAAATCAAACGTTTTATGTTTGAGCAAGTTTATAAAAAAAGCGTAACAGTTTTGCTAAAACACATCTAGATATGCCATAAATATTGCACATCTAAGTCCTATGTCATTGATCTTTTCCGCTTTATGCTTGCTTCACTCACTTAGATGTGCAATAACTAGAGCACATCTAGATGTGCCCTAGACACACCCAAAAAATAATTTTAACATGCTCCCTCTTACCCTCATTTTCACATGGAAGATAAGAAGGTAAAAGTAAATCAGACCACTATTTAATCAAATCAATGGCTCAGATCTATCAGAGCATCTTCAACAGCCGGCCAATGCGCGGCGCGCTAAAAAGTACTTTACACGTCGGGCGGCGCTGGCTCCAGCAGACGCGCTAAAATTTAGCGCGCGTGTAGCTCCAGCAGCCGCGCTAAAATGCAGCGCGCGTTATCGCACGAACATTGCATACATATTAAAAAAAACGATAGATAAAAACGATACATATATATTTTACATAGTTCCATAGTATAGATAGATAAAACTACGGTGCAACGACACAAAAAACGACTAGATAGTGCAACTACAACCTACTCCGAGTCGTCCTCCTCCTCCTCATCATCATCCTCGCTGGTCTGGTTCGAGGTATCGAGCCACGTGTCCTCCCAACGAGGATCATTATCCATAAAGATCGACTGCCCACCTGCTTCAACGATATCGCACTGCGATAACGCCAGGGCCTTTCGCTGACGCCTATCCAACCAATCCGTGCGGCGCTTTGCCGTCCTCTCCGCCCAGTGGGCTTGCTCGTTGGCGACGTCCTCCTAGTGGCGCCGGCGCCACTCCGCCATGCCTCGCTCGTCCTCCTCGACGATGAGGAGGCGGCGCTGCCGCCAAGTGTGCTCCGCACGGTCCTGGTCCGTGATAAGGCAAGGCGGAGGGGCGACGTCCTGCGCCTCCTGGCGCGTGTGGACGTCTTGGAAGTACATCTGCGCGCGCGGCCTGTCTAGGCGCCACGCCACAGCGTCGTACGCGCGGGCGGCCTCGTGCACAGTCTCGAAGGTGTCGAGGCTGAGCCGGACGTCGCCGGACCTGATTTTGGCGTAGTACCAGCCGTTGGGGCGCTGGCGGACACCGCGGTAGCTCGACGCTCCTTGGCGGCGTGGCAGCATGGTGGCGCGTCGGTGGCGGGGCGCTGGAGCGGCGAGGAAGCAAAGGGAGCTATGAGGAAGTGGGGGAGAGCGCGCGTGGCAGTGTGGATAGCCGCGTGGCGAGCGCCGCAATTTATAGGCGCGCCGGATGCGCGCACCAAATGTAGCGCGCGAGCTGCCGCCTTTTCCCACGCGCGCGCAAAATCATTTCCCGCCACCGCTGGAGCGCTCGAAAACGTCTCGCGCGCGCTAAAAAGTTAGTTTACCCCGCGCGCGTGTCTTTTGGCGCGGTTGTTGGAGATGCTCTTAAGCAGCCACGCACAGTTGGTCAACCCTGCGTCTCCAGTCCCAGGAATACTCGATCCGCCGCCTGGAAGCCAGCCGAGCCGTCTGCCTCGCCATCCCTGCCCGGCCGCCCGGAGCCACCGGTAGACCGCCCTGTGACCCTGACCGGCCTGAAGGCTGGCACCCAGGACTTGTTGTTGCCTTCCTCGCTTGGCGCCCGGTCGGCAACTGTCCGCGCAGGCGCGCAGCTGGCGCACTACCGCGCCCTGCCGACCGGACTGCTGGAGCCGCCCACTTCCAGTGCGCTCCGCGGTCGCTTCCTCAGCTGATGATCCTCCGGTCCTCCCCAATCCTCATCCCTTGCTCAGCTCAGAGAGGTACCTCATCCCCGCGTCCCCTGATCTCTGAATCTGCAAGCTTTGGACGAAATTACATGAAACTTTTATGCAGAAGTTTTCAAAATACCGCCCCGTTGCAAAACTTCGGTATTATGATGCGTTATCAATGAATACTACAGTTTCTAAAAGCAGAAATTTTCTCAGTTTTAGAGAAACTGCCGATATGTTTGGCTCGAGTGTTTAGATCACTACTTTAGTGATCTAAACGCTCTTATATTAGTTTACAGAAGGAGTACTATTTTACCGTAGTTTTGACACCTTAAGCAACTGAACCTAACTTAGCTAGCTACACCAAGAAGCTACATGACCGGATGAACCTTTTGCATTTGCCAATCAAGTTGACCAAGTGTTCTACGTGGATGACCTTATCCAGGATGGTCAATTGTTTTGAAGATGAAACCTCGAGATAATTTTGATGAGTGAAGAATGGGATGATATGGAAACAGAACCTTATCATGTCAGCAAATTCCTTGAGCTTTTTTATACTGCCCATTGCGGGAGTCCTGGATTAGGGGGTCTCCGGACAGCCGGACTATATCCTTTGGCCGGACTGTTGGACTATGAAGATACGAGATTGAAGACTTCATCCCGTGTCCGGATGGGACTCTACTTGGCGTGGAAGGCAAGCTAGGCAATACGGATATGCATATCTCCTCCTTTGTAACCGACCTTGTGTAACCCTAGCCCCCTCCGATGCCTATATACCCCTGAGGTTTTTAGTCCATAGGACAACATACAATCATACCATAGGCTAGCTTCTAGGGTTTAGCCTCTCTGATCTCATGGTAGATCAAATCTTGCAATACTCATATCATCAAGAACAATCAAGCAGGACGTAGGGTATTACCTCCATCAAGAGGGCCCGAACCTGGGTAAACATCGTGTCCCCTGCCTCCTGTTACCATCCGCCTTAGACGCATAGTTCGGGACCCCCTACCCGAGATCCGCCGGCTTTGACACCGACATTGGTGCTTTCATTGAGAGTTCCACTGTGTCGTCACCATAAGGCTTGATGGCTCCTTCGATCATCGCTGGTGATGCGGTCCAGGGTGAGGATTTCCTCCCGGGACAGATCTTCGTATTAGGCGGCTTCGCACTGCGGGTCAATTCGCTTGGCCATCTGGAGCAGATCGAAAGCTACGCCCCTGGCCATCAGGTCAGATTTGGAAACTTGAACTACACGGCCGACATTCGCGGAGACTTGATCTTCGACGGATTCGAGCCCATGCCGGACGCGCCGCACAGTCGCGACGAGCAAGACGTAACTCTGCCGTCGGACAGTGTTCGGGAGATTGCATCTGCAGCTACTCCGGCCTTTAATCCGAAGCAAACCGCGTCGTCCGAGAGCGGAGGGATAGACCCTGCCATAGAGGCCGCACTCTCAGTGGCGATAGAGCCAGATACTGACTTCACCCCTTACGAGAGCCGTGTCGCCGAACCACTGGATTCATCTCCGGCCACGGACTCCGGGCCGCCTACATCCGCGCCTGTCGAATCCGACGGGGTACCGATCATGGAGTTCACCTCTGCGGATATCTTTCAGCACTCACCTTTCGGAGATGTGTTAAATTCATTAAGGTCTCTCTCCCTATCAGGAGGACCTTGGCCGAACTATGTCCGGCTAGGATGGGATGCGGACGATGAAGAAATTCGCTACCCACCAACCACCCACTTAGTAGCCACTGTCGATGACTTAACCGACATGCTCAACTTCGACCCCGAAGACATCGATGGTGTGGACGACGTTGCAGGAGACGAACCGGAACCATCGCCCACAGGGCGCTGGACCACTACTTCATCACATGACGTATACATGGTGGATGCACCCAGAGAGGGCAATGGCGAAGAGACAGCGGAGGATGCCCCCTCCAAGGAACCCCGGCGCCGACGTCAGCGGCACCGTTCTAAGTCCCGCCATAGCAAAAACAGCGATAACAGTGCAAGAGGAAATAATAGTCCAGTCGACTCTAGAAGAAACGACGACTGCACCACCCCGGTGGCAGAGCATGATCAAGATGCAAACTGCAAACATAGTACGGATCCGACGTCCGAACATGATGACGCCAAAGATAAGCCTCGTCAATCCCCGTCTAGGGAAGAAAACAGTCCGGACGAAGATGCACGCATCATCCCGGAAACACACTTGGAGCAAGAGAACCTCCACAGAAGGCTTATTGCCACCGCGAGGAGCCTGAAGAAACAGAAGCAAAGGATCAAGGTCGCACAAGATACGCTCAACAGCAAGTGGAATAAAGTAACAAAGTATGGTGGAAGTTACCATAAAAATAGCTATCCAAAGCGCAAACTATTACCGGAATTCGACGATGAGGCCTTAGAGCCCATACAGCCGAAAAGTGATACGGCCAACCGGCCAGATCCACCACCCTGTGAACGCGATAGAGCGGCTAACAAAGTCACGCATAAGTCAACACACGATCTACGTGAGAACTTGCGTTAAAAATCCGGCGCGACCAGATCTATCTATGGATCTAGGAAGTGCGCTACGGTACACAACCAACACCGAATACTATAGTCGTCCGAACACCATGGCGCATCCCAATACAGGGGTGCCGCACACCCCTTATGTTTCACTGATGAGGTGCTGGATCACGAATTCTCGGAGGGATTCAAACCGGTGAACATAGAGGCGTACAACGGAACCACAGACCCTGGAGTCTGGATAGAGGACTTCATCCTCCATATTCATATGGCTCGTGGAGACGATCTCCATGCCATTAAATACTTGCCCCTCAAGCTTAAAGGGCCAGCTCGGCACTGGCTGAAAAGCCTCCCCGAAAACTCAATTAGAAGTTGGGAGGAGCTAGAGGATGCTTTTCGGGCCAATTTTCAAGGGACTTATGTCCGACCTCCGGATGCAGACAATTAATCCAACAGTCCGGAGAGTTCGCCCGAAAGCTTTGGAACAGGTTCCTCACCAAGAAGAACCAAATCATCGACTGTCCGGATGCCGAAGCCTTAACAGCTTTTAAACACAGTGTCCGAGACGAATGGCTCGCCAGACACCTCGGTCAAGAAAAACCAAGAACAATGGCAGCCCTAACAAGCTTCATGACCCGCTTTTGCGCGGGCGAGGACAGCTGGTTGGCCTGTAGCAGCACCAGCGGCCCAAGCACATCCGAAGTCAGGGATGGCAATGGTAAACTACGACGCAACAAAAACAAGCGTCGAAATAAAGAAGGTAGCCCAGATAACACGGCGGTAAATGCCGGATTCAGGGGCTCCCGACCAGGTCAGCGGAAAAAGCCTTTCAAAGGCAGCAGAGAAGGACAATCTGGCCTAAAAAATTCTTGACAAACTCTGTCAGATTCACGACACCCCAGACAAACCTGCAAATCATACCCACCGAGAATGCTGGGCCTTCAAGCAGGCCGGTAAGCTAAACGCTGAACACAAAGGGGAAGAGACACTAATCGAAGACGAGGATGAACCTCGCCAGCAAAACACCGGAGGACAGAAAAAGTTCCCACCAGAGGTTAAAACAGTAAACGTGATCCATGTAACAAAGGGGAGAAGCAATCACGCACTCCGATGCACACGCGCCATAGAGCCCGTCACCCCTAGGTTCAACCCCTGGTTGGCCTGCCCGATCACTTTTGATCGTAGGGATCACAATACAAATATCCGGCGTGAAGTACTGACGGCCTTGGTGTTAGACCCAATAATAATGGGTACCATTTCACAAGGGTCCTCATGGACGGCGGCAGTGATCTAAACCTGATATATCAGGACACAGTCCGCAAAATGGGGATAGATCCGACACAAATAAGCCACAGTAATACTACCTTCAAGGGAGTAATACCAGGCCAAGAGGCCCGCTGTACGGGCTCTCTACTACTAGAGGTGGTATTCGGTTCTCCCGATAACTTCCGAAGCAAAAGGTTAACTTTTCACATTGCCCCATTCCGAAGTGGCTATCAAGCAGTAGTCTAAAGAACGGCTTTCGCTCGTTTTAATGCAACACCGCATTATGCTTTTCTCAAGCTTAAGATGCCCGGTCCACGTGGCATCATCTCGGTTAGCGGAAATACCGAACGCTTCCCGCGTACGGAAGAGGATGTAGTGGCTCTAGCAGCCGCAAACTAGACGGCCTTACCAACCAGAAAATGGCAGGTCGTCAAGACCACGGACACGGTTAGACGAGTCCGGCGTTCCATCACATGTACATGAGATGGGTTCGATGATCAAACCCTCATACACGATACCAGGGGCTTCCCGCGTGTAACCAGGGGCTTCCCGCGTGTAACCAGGGCCATCCCGGTTCAACTTGGCTTCTCTTGTATTTTGATAGTTCATTGACAATAACCAATTCTTATTTTTGGCACGACAACTTTCACCTAAGCTCTTTCCTTTTGCAGGTGAAAAACGTGCTACACCCGTCCAGGACACGGCACAACGGAGATACAGGTGCAGACGTGCAGCAGGGACCCGCCCAAAGGTTTCTTTTTAGATTAAGACCCTGCGTAAACCTTTTTTACTGTCTCTTGTTGCCCACATCCTCCGGATACTCCACACAACCGAGAAGCATGCTGGCGTTATTGGCATGTGGCCATGCCAGAATTTTGCATGTACCTGGACACATGGGGTTTCTTATTAAGGGCATTGTTTAGCCCGATATATGTTATAAAGACCAAACACCTTAGGGAGTGTTCGGGGTCGCGAGTTTGGCCCTATATGCATCAGCTCTAAATCATCGCTTTGGTCAAATGTTGGGTTTGCCTGGCTCCCACGTTTTGGTACCTTACGTTCCGTTATATCGGCTAAGGTAGCACTGGGAGAACTACTGCGATTGTGCCCTGGTTCATCTGGATGAGCACCTCAGTAGAGAAAGCCAAAAACTGGCTGTCATGATATAGTGAGAGACTGGTCAACCACTCGATGACTCATCCGAATCTTCGGGATTCCTCCGCATTAACGAAGGTCCGATTCCCGGTCATGTACGTACGCGCCCCGTATTCGGACGAGCGCAGAAGTACCAGGGGCTATATAGTAGCCCCACTGTCAAACTCCTATGGCTAAGTGAAAGTGTTAAAGCAATATAGTCTGATTGCCTCGTTCGCTACGCTATCACCTCCTTAACGGACCAAGACGTTAGATCAAGTGTGGATATGCATCTTTTGCGAACACCCCC
>NW_024116208.1:0-9251 GCF_003073215.2 Triticum urartu | reverse complement strand
CGTCCGGCTCGCTTGGTGGTGCTGCTGCTGTGCGCTTGGCTGCCCGCTTTGGGTCTTTTCTGCGTTGGATGCATGGCGTGTCCGTCCCAAGTCCGATAGGCGGACAGATGACCTATATTAAAGAAAAACGGACAAAATTCGTATTCGTTTGGGTCTCAGCGTTGGAGTTGCTCTAACTGTAGGAATAATACGCATGCTGCCACTACGGGGACATGAGCCAGTGGAGGCAGCAGTCACCACTTGGTGCTGGAGTTGGATCCCCGGCGGCAGTTTCCCCATGATCTCGACGGCAACCATGCACTGCACGAGGAAGAAATTGTTGAGAAATAGTAGTCCGTCCGGTGGGCAATCGCTCTCCGTCGGCGTCGGGTGCCGTCCCCGGAAGCAGCATCCTTCTTTCCACTCGCCCGTGGTGCGCCGCCACGTTGCCCGCGCATACATGCATGCATGGAGCCTGGAGGCGGGGCCGCCTGCGCGCGCCAGCCACAGGCCACACTGCGCCGCTGAGGATCTTTCGGAGCACGCGATTGGCACGGCTGTTCCTGTTCGGTTCCGGCGTGTCCTACGTACTCGATCCTATCTTTCTTTCTTTTCCTTTTTCTGTTTTTTTAGAAACACTCGATCCTATCTTGGCATGGCATGGCATGGCAGTGCACTCACCAAACCACACTTCAGGCCGAGAAGAACAACTCTAGGAAAAGAACCAACAAAAGAGGGGAGCAACAGGTTGGCGGGAGCGAAAGTGCCTTTCTGCTCCCGAGCTCATTTGAGCTCGATGAACAGTAAAATCGAAAAAAAATAAAAATAAAATAAAAAAATTCCAAATTTTTTTGGGGAGAAACATTGACAAAAGTTCTAAGTGCTTGCAAAAATTCATCATGAAATCACATTCCTGTAAAGCGTGGCAAAAAAAAAACAAATTCAGTGCTCCAAAATGCTTTTGAAAGTAGCTTTTTCAGAATACTGATTTTGTTTTTTTGCCACGCCTTCTAGAAATGTGATTTCATGGCGAATTTTTGCAAGCACTTAGAACTTTTGTCAATGTTTCTCCCAAAAAAATTTAGATTTTTTTAAATTTTTTTGATTTAGTTTTGATTTTACTGTTCACCCAAGCTCATTTGAGCTCGGGTGCAGAAACTCCGCGTCCTGGCGGGAGCTCCTTCTGAAGCCTGTCAACGATTACTTAGGGTGGGCTGAGAGCAGCAGCCGTCACGCGTGCACGCTCCTTTCGATTTTATTTTATTTTTTGCACACATTTTCAGCTTTTTAAATGTTTTTTTCAAAAAATTGACTTTCTGGTTTTTCACTGGTCTTCCTTAGCTTTTGAATAATTTTTCTTTTTGATTTTTTTGCACCACGTCTTTTTCTACTTTCGTGAGAGGCACGGCCATGCCTCCCCAAAACCAAAAAAAATGTGTTTCCGTTTTTTCCGCCATAGACATGATTTTGCTGAGAGCCGTGCCTCTTGAAAACGAAAAAATATGTTTTTTTTTCTTTCATGAGAGTTACAGTTTTGCTTTCATGAGAGCCACGGTCATGCTTTCACGAGAGGTCGTGCCTCTCAGAAAAAAACATGTTTTCTGTTTTTTTACAAAAGAAAAAAATGAGACTATCCCAAGGGCTAACCCTCGTTGGCATTTCTTTATAGGAGAAACTCCATGAGCACCGCGCGTCCGTGCCGGGACTCGAACTCGGGTGGACTGGCAGCAACCTCAGCTGCCCAGCCAACGGGTCGACGCCCCGTCCTCACAAGAAGCATGATTTTGCTTTCACGGAAGGCATGGTTGTGTGCCTCTCGGAAACAGAAAAAATGCATTTTATGTTTTTTTTCCTTCCGCAGAGGCATAATTTTGCTTCCGCAAGAGGCACGGTTGTGCTTTCACGAGAGGTACGACCATGCCTCTTTCGGAAAGAGAAAAAAAAACGTGCTCCCTGTTCAGTTTTTCCGTCTATTTTTTTCATGAAAAGAAAATCTTCAAAACCTGTCAACATGTGATCTAGTTTTAAAGATCTCGATGTGAAAAATCCAATAATGAAAACGGTTCAAGATTTGGCCACACGATTTAAGAGATAAAATGTTTTGAATAAATGGTTACGAAAAAAAGAAAAACTCCCATGTCGCGACAAGTGATGCGCATGTAGTGTGTCACGTGTGGCAACCTGAAAAGATGGGAGCGATCTTTGAAAGAAGTACTCGTTAATTAGTGATTTCGACAAAAGAGAGACAAGAACAAAACGAGGCCCATCCAGGTGGGCTGGGTCACACGGCATAGCACGCCGCCCCGCTCGGCCCAGTCCAATAAAAGCCCAGCTGCCGCCTCCGAGCCGACTAGAAACAAAACCCTTGTTTTTTCCCAGACGAAAAAAAAGAAACAAACCCGTGTCCCTCACCTCTGTCCCCATCCCACTCCACCGCCGCTTGCTCGCGCCACCAAGCCCGGCGCGCCGGAGATGATCTCGTCCATGTCCTGGGTGCCCAGGGGCGCCGCCAGGAGCGCCCCAATCCAGGCGGACCCGCCCACGCAGGAGGAGATCGACGAGGCCATGAGGAGCATCGCCCTCGCCACAGAGTCAGCCTCGCCTCGCCTCCCCTGCTCTGTTTCGCCCCTGTCGCGGCGACCTCATGACCGTGCATTCTGCTCACAGGGACGACGGAAGTGACGCCGAAGCCGACGCTGACGATGGCGAGATGGAGGTCGACGGCGCTGATGAGGAGGAGAATGAGGATGTCGCCCAGGCCAAGGTCGCCGCCGAGGCGCTCGGGAAGACCGGCTCGGGAGGCGCCGTCGGCGGTGTCTCCCATGGGCTTGAGGAGCTCCACATGGAGGACTACGACGACGAGGATGACGGTAGGTGCTCCCGTTGCCGGTTGCCCTGCCCCCTTGGCTGCCAATTCGATCATGTCTTGTCTTGTGTGTGGCACTGTGGCTGATGCTTGAACTGCAACCTGTACGTATTTTGCGTCAGAGCCTGAGCTTCTCAGTGCCGGCGGGAGGGGGGATTTGTACTATGAGAACAACGAAGAGGACCCTCATCTCATCAGGAACAGCGATGTGAGTATGATTTCTCTTGCCGTTCCGGAGATGTATTGCTCTTTTTTGTTCTTGGTGGTGGCATCAGCATTACATTGTAGGTGAATGAGCCACCTTCTCTGCTTTATTAGGATGATGATGGTGATGAAGACGACGAGGAGATTGAAGACATGGCTATCAAACCTACTGATATGCTGATTGTTTGTGCACACAACGAGGATGAGTTTAACTCTCTTCAGGCAAGTGTCAAGTTATCAACTCTTTTTCTCTGCATTTGCTAAAAATGTAGCTGTCGTTCTTTTTCTCTGATTCTGGAAGTCTTCTAGTAACAAGAAGGCAAAGCGGAAACATTTATGTGGAGCATTATTCTTGTTGGACTGAATAGATTTGTATTCTCAAATTTAGTTGATGTCAGCAGAGTATTGTTTACTGTGCATACAGAATGTGCTTATTTCACATTTTAACCCTGCATTTCCCTCTCTGTGCTGGACATTACTAGCTCATATAGTATGTATGCCCGGTTATATGCATGTAAGATGTGACATGTAAAACTTTATTATCTATGACAGGTTAGTATAGTGGAAGAATTGGAGGACGGGGATCTTAATATGTATGTTCATCATGAGGTCCCTCTCTCAGATTTTCCACTCTGCACGGCTTGGATGGATTTTAACTTTAAGGATGCCAAGAAAGAAGGTAAAATTGGTGTCACTTGAGTTTTAAGAAGCAAAGAGTGCTGCTTTGTTTCTGTTAAACAAATAAATGAAGGCTTATTCTATTCCTCACTACAGGGAATTTCATTGCTGTTGGAACCATGGATCCTGCAATTGAAATATGGAACTTGGATATTGTAATGTTCTCAGAGACATACGACACTATTACTTCATACGACCATGAGTTGTTTTTCTTCAAAGAAATTTATGTTTTGTTGTTGGGCTTTGATGTTATTACACAGGTTGATGAGGTCAAACCACATATTGTGCTAGGAGGACTTTCAAAAAACAGAGAAAAGGTTAAGGGGGAGAAGGTATGCTACTAATATTTCATTGTTGCGCGGGTGAGCGTTCATTTTTTTCCTTGAAATCCTAGCTACATTATTCATTTGGCATGTCACGTGCAGGGAAAAATATACAAGGAGGGTAGCCACAAAAGTTCTGTGCTCGGACTTGCATGGAATGCAGTGGTGAGGTGCGTTTACGTTACAACTTGAGTGGTTGCCTCCCTTGTTGTCTGTTCACTTATTGGACCCCTGCTGATGACTCCTTATGAACTTCAGGAACGCTCTAGCTAGTGCAAGTGCAGACAAAACTATTAAAGTTTGGGATTTATATACCAGTAAATGTGATCGCACACTGCAACATCATGATGACAAGGCAATGATTGCATTCTTCTTATTGACTTCTGTATATATCAGTCCGAAAGGTTATGGTGGCATATTAAGTTAATTTTCCCTTCCCCCAACATTTAGGTTCAATCAGTTGCCTGGAGGTCACCTGAAGTTCTTCTCAGTGGATCTTTTGATAGATCAGTTGCCATGGTAATGGATTGTAAGCCATTATGTGAATTTTTATTCCTTGAATTTCTGCTGCTGCTCATGATGTATTGGCCAGATTCTAAGCATCATGTTGATTTCTAGCATGTCAGCAATTACTAATCTCATCTGTGTTGTGTAATTGAGCCATGGACACCACACAGTAATGTATGAGTAACCAATAACCAAATATGAACATACTGATTATATAACATATTTCTTATTACCTTCTGATTTTGGTTCCTGGGATTTGTCTTGACAGCCTCGTTAGTCTCTTCTCTTGCACGGTGAAGATGACATGTTAATTTGCATTCTTGTACGCGTCAAAAAAATTGGCATTCTTGTTTTCTGCTGTGTTACTGCAGATATTTTGAAATGCAGTTCAGTGTTAACTTTACATTCTTGTTGAAGAGTCTGTTACTTATCAATTATTATTTTTGTATATTTTGTACTTCCATCTACTGAACTTACACTCTTAACATTTTACAGACTGACATGAGAGGTGATGGACGAAGTTGTCATAAATGGTCCGTAGAAGCAGATGTCGAAAGCTTAGCTTGTGATCCACACAATGAACACACGTTTGTGGTAAGTGATTTCATTGTTCTTTACACATGCTGAAACCCGCTTATTGGAAATTTCTGACTTCTGCTAAACTTGAAGTGAAGTTTCCATTAGGAAACAGTATGATTGAAATCCAGATTAATAGAGTCCATGCTTTTTGTTATGAGAAGCAACATGTTTTGAGTAGGATGCAGGACTAATGGACTATAGACTCGACGATTCTATAAGCGAGTTCAAACCATTTCCATCTCTTAACTGTATGTCACAAAATTTCCGGTTCCATGCAGCTATTCGCCAAGTCGTAATCGCAGAATGAATTTGTGATTCTGATTCACTCAATATAATAGTAATGTGGCAACTGGGTCTTGCAGGTTAGTCTTGAAAATGGGACGGTTCAAGCATTTGATACGCGGACAGCTTCATCGCATTCAAATTGCGGCCAGCCCATGTTTACTCTGCACGCACACGACAAGGCTGTTTCTTCAATATCCTTTACCCCATCTACCCCCAATGTATGTTACAACTTTTATACCAGGTGTGGTAAAAAAAAAGACGCAGCCACATAAACCGAATTACTGATGATGTGCTGTTTCCTCTTGCAGCTCCTTGCGACAGGTTCAACTGATAACACGGTGCGAACTTTGCATTACGAAGAAGCCAATAACACTTCCGACACTGAATCCAACCGGTTGCTAACACATACATATCTCTGAACGCAGGTGGAGCTCTGGGATCTGTCGAACAACCAGCCGTCATGCGTCGCTTCGCTGAATCCAAACCTTGTATGCACACTCAAGTGAAACCCTTCTTTATATTTAGAAGGGATTACTCTGATTACTATGTTGCTCACCCAACTTTCTAATCTCCAGGGGGCTATATTTTCGGTATCGTTTTCGAACGACAGCCCCTTCCTGCTAGCATGCGGAGGATCGAAAGGCAAACTGAAGGTAAGCACAATGCTGCCCATATCCTCTGTCTGTCTGTCGAAGGTTTGTCGCTCATGTCCATGTATGACTCTTCCCATTCACACAATCACTGTACTCTCTTTCCATATTTGGCAGGTCTGGAACACACTGTTGGAACCAGCGGTGGCTAATAGATTCGGCAAGTAGACATATGCTGCGAAATGGATTACAGTTTTCTCCAGAGACTCCTTCCAGAGAGGCACAGAGACTAATGCCCACCACGGTTGTAGTATGGGTAGTGACAAAATGGATCTGTAGTGATCTGTAGTGCAGGTCTGGAACTCACACTCAAGTAGTATTTTAGACCCCGTGTTGGCTGGTTGGACCTCGACATACAGAGTACAACACATAGCGTTGCCAATCCACACGTTTATCTGCTGGAGAGAAAAAAAAACATGAAAATGCAAGGAGGAGAAAGAAAGCAGACATGCATTATCAGCACTGGAAAACATTCTGTTGGTTAGAAAACTGGACTCCACTTGTAATATATCATCCTCCTGTGGTTCGTACAGTTGCGTGCGGCAACGTGGCCATGCATGCACGCGATGCCCTTTTGCTCTGTAAACTAATCCGATCTCTTCACTTTGGGAAATGATCCAGTCTCTTTTCGGGGTGCTCCCTTTCTCTACTGCACTGCACGGCTGCGTACGTGGAGTTCTCCTTTTCCGTGTCACGTCGGCGTCGTGCGGTTTGTGGGTGTTCCAGAAAACAATAATATCCTGTGAGTTTCAGCTCGGAAAAGAAAGGGGGTTTTGAATGAAGAAGGAAAGGGTATAGTGTGCAGTACAGACTGTGTGGTCTCTCTTCGCGGGCAACGGGCGATGGATGGCTGCACGGGTGCACGCACGCACGCACGCTGACGCCTGTCCGAATCAGCAGCGGAAAAGCGGCCCCGGCAGCATCTCCAAGTGGCTTGGTTCCCATCACTTGTGATAATCCATGTATCTAAAAGATTTTATATTAGTTTACAGTGGGAGTATCACGTACCTCCATCTCAATAATATGTGTGATTTAAACCAAGACCGCGGCACTTATTTTAAATCGGAGAGAGTACTAGTGTTTAACTTGACCCATTGTGGCTTGTGTGCCTTTTGCGTGTTTGCCTGTGCGCCAATGTGCCATTGATAATTCCCAAGGAAAGCTGCGTGTGCATATGCTGATGTGCAGGTAGGCGCTCGTCTTTTGCCGCTATTATGATGCCTGCACATTCAGCATTGCGTGTGATCTTATTTTTATCATTAACATAACATTTGAAATGGGAAAGAGAGAAAAGCCTCTGGATCAACACCTGCGCCATTTGTTCATGTCTTTCCTTTACTCCTTGCTGGCAGGATAATATAACTATTGTTATCAATGGGACCATAACTCTACTTCCAATTCTTGCTGGTAGGAATTGGGAGTGTCACGTCACTTTTGAGCGTCATAATAGTAAAAAAAAAACTGGCGGCTCTGGGGAAAACCTAGCCCCACCGCTGAGCCTCCTTGGAGGCACCGCCGTGGAGTCCACCCTTTTTTGCGGACCCTTGGATCCAGTTCTTCGGTCAAAAGCCTAAGGCCCGGCCGGGTCGGGCGACAACGTCGGTATCGTTGCTTTCCTCTTTGGGGCGTTGCTTGGAAGAACTTCGGATCCTCTTTGCGCGCTATATAGGCTGGACGCTCGCACCATTGCGGTTTGGCAGGTGCCCATCCGGCAATGTGTTTGATTTGCGCGGCTTCTTGTGTGGCAACGATGGCGGCTTCGGGCAGAGCTGGCTTGCTGATTGGTCTTGGTAGTTGGTCTGTTCCGACGTGTTCGAAGGGTCGCCGAGCCTCGCTTTGTCTTCCTGAAGTTGAAGTTGTTGAGGAGGGGGCCCTTGCGGTAAAGATGCCACACGAGACGGGTGGTCGGCTCTGGCGCAGGCTCGGCGCAAGCCCAACGCTTTTCTCTCGCAATTCTTGTCGAGAGAGTAGGAGCAGGGCGGAGTCGGAAACGAGGAGGGTTTTTAAAGAAAAAAATTCATTTTTTCACAAAAAATACATCGGTGTAACGATGCCACACGAGACGGGTGGGCGGCTCTGGCGCAGGCTCGGTGCAAGTCCAGCGCTTTTCTCTCGCAATTCTTGTCGAGAGAGTAGGAGCAGGGGCGGAATCGAAAACGAGGAGGGTTTTTCAAGAAAAAAAAAATCAGTTTTTCACAGAAAATACATCGGTGTAACGATGCCACACGAGACGGGTGGGCGGCTCTGGCGCAGGCTCGGTGCAAGTCCAGCGCTTTTCTCTCGCAATTCTTGTCGAGAGAGTAGGAGCAGGGGCGGAATCGAAAACGAGGAGGGTTTTTCAAGAAAAAAAAAACCCGGCGCAAGTCCAGCGCTTTTCTCTCGCAATTCTTGTCGAGAGAGTAGGAGCAGGGGCGGAATCGAAAACGAGGAGGGTTTTTCAAGAAAAAAAAATTCAGTTTTTCACAGAAAATACATCGGTGTGATCAACATTTGTTTATGCGTTCTTAGCGAGAATTCCAAATACCGGCTCCACACAGGAGTCGAACTCTGGTCGTTGGCTATAGCACTGGTATCCAACCATTGGGCTGCTGCCCTGTCCTCGTCTCATGGCCTCAAATCGCATATAATATTTTATGGTAGGATTAATTCTTGGCTTCTTGCTCATAATAGAACTATTATTTCCATCATCACTATTTTGTTTCCAGATTATTTACTCGGAAAGGGTACGGTGTTTTCAACGACCGGACGATCCTGCAGCTGATCTAAAAGTACATTCATGCATGTGTCAACCTTTAGTTTACGAGTAAATTGCACATAAGTATCATAATTGGGGCATTGGAAGCAGATTGGTACCAAGATTAATAATTTTTACGTGTCAGTACCAAGTTTGGGACGAGATGTTGCAAAAGAGGCTAAAAGTGCGTTTTATACGTATTGACAAGGAATCTGACCGGTTGGGCCCGCCCGTCAGGTGCCACGCTGGCTAGTCAGCGCGTGCCCACGCGCTGACTTGGACGAGCCCGGGTCGAACCGTTGAGCGGCGGCTATTGCGTTCGAGCCAGACCCCGACCCCTACTCTGCCCTCTTCCTCCTCCTCGCTCCTTCACCGCCGCCTCCCTCCCCGCCCGCCCCGCCGGCGGCCATATACAACACCCCCGCAAACGTGAGTCAGCACTGTCT
>NW_024116207.1:0-7820 GCF_003073215.2 Triticum urartu | reverse complement strand
ACTTAGCGCCGGAAACGGCAAGAGTTGGATACAATTATGGAAAGTATATGTGGGGCGTTACACCCTGTTAATACAACCATAAGATCATGAGGTCGAATATAATACTCACACCTTCGATCGCTAAAGATGCATGCTAGAAAAGAAAGTATTGAAATGTACCTCTGAGACCATGACACATAGAATCTGAGCTACAATTTCTGGAAGGAAAGGGAATTTGGTGGCGATTATATCAGAACGCCTCCCTAGCAGCGAAATAATCATTCGGCCTCCTGAGACCAACTCTTTGGCTCTCAGCTTCAGAAAAAGTGTGAAATCTTTGTTTTGCATAAGCCTCAAGCACTATAGGAAGCCTTTCATGCCTAGAATGCTCATCAATGTCATATGCTGGGATGAGATTCGTTTTAAGATCTTCTGGAGCCTGCCAAGATAAGGTTTTGCTTACAGAGTCAGCGAGTAATTTAACAGGATCGATCCAGCAAAGTAGCATCAGACTCGCACCTTTGAGAGCCAATGCAAGCTATTGGACGAGCAAACAAGATGCACAGATTCACTAGTGAAGAGCCGCTCATAAAACGACCCTGGCGTGATACCGGTCACAACAACAGGATCGTTGCTTTGACGTAGCGTGACTAGGCTCTTCACCACCGTGTTGAAGTCGTTCTCAGGAAGATCGTTGAGGAGCACAGACACTTCTGGTGATGGTTGCTGGAACTGAAGACAGTGAGCGTGGATCGCCTCGACAGCAATCGATACCAGTGCAAGCGCGTTTGGACCAGTGGAGCAGCCCAAGTCCACGATTACCATCTTCCCAGGCTGCAAGGTGCCGGTGTTGCTGCATAATTCAACGACGACCGCTTCAATCAAGGATTTCATCTTGTTCTGCTCAGCGTTCTGTAGTTGACATGTACTTATTCAGAAAATCCAAATCTATTTCAATTCTTGTTCTTATATTGCATAATCCGGTTAGTTTAAATGCCAGTAGTCACTACAACATGGTTGTTGAAAGAAGGCGTTTTGGCCAGGGTGTTTTTCTAAACGCCTCAAAACCGTGTTTAAGGAGGAGTTTCGAGGGAGTCGCCTTAAATCATCTCTATCTTAAGGCCTTCTACAAAATCGCCTCAGATTGTATGCATCTTTGGAAGCGTTTTTCAAAAAAGCCTGAAATTGGAAGAGATATTGAGGCGATTCTCACAAACGCCTCTTAATCGATTGTGGCGTTTCTCAGAAATCACCTCCAAACGTGGCGCTGCGCTCAGAGGGTTGGATGGTGCGGCAGGATGGTCAGTCTGCGAGCTGGCCATATTTGCAGCTGGTGCAATGGACAGGCGGCCGAGCCTGCGACGCGACTTTTCAGTCAGCTTGCGTGAGACTCTTGCTTCCGGCCTACTAGATGTCGCCGTTTAATCCCAACGTTGGGGGCAGAGGCTGAATGCACAACCAGGCTGTTCTTGCCTTCGTGTTATGCGGATAGGACGCTATACAGATCGTGGGACGTGCCCATGTATATCTGTATTAGCTACTAATATACTCACGTGGTTGTTAGTGTGCTACAATGTTTTGGCCGTTACTGTGTTCGAGTCTAGCAACGTTCTTTCTATTAGTCCCATACTGCTTAGCCAACAAGAGTTCAACGTACTTAAAAGGAGGAAACGTGGTTACTAATTCAGAAATCACAACTAGTTCTGGCTAATGGGCTTAGGGCTTAGGTTAATTTTCTGTGTAAAACACGGACAGTGTGTTTTAAGAAAACGCCGCATGAATGAATTAGAAAGCATTTTTTGTGTCTTTTGGGGGCGATTTAGACTGCCTTGGAATATCAAGCGTGCTGTAGTGAATATATAAGATAGTACATGATTATGTTCAAATTCTTGGCGAGACAACCTTCGGAAGCCAAGTTTCAGGAGATCGTAGAAACAACACTACCAAATTAATCAGTAGAGGAGAAAATACCTGAATACTAGAGTTGTGAGCATAGCTAGTTTCCCCTTGTCCTTGATTCATAATCGGAGCCGTCTGTTTGGAGGCCATGGCTTTCCGTGCAGCAGGCCCAACCTCCAAAGACCTTGAACCTGAGAAAACAAGGTTAGTAAGGAGATGGTGATGATACCCTTCAGTTCTACCTTTTATATGCGGTCCGGGCTGCTTATTGGGTGGACCGATAGGGGCTGCTAACAGGAAGGTTGAATGAAAGACTCAGTCAAATTAACATCATGACTTTGATTGCACAGTGGAAGTTCAATTCTTCTTTTCATATGCTCAACTGGGGATGACTCTTATGGCTGCCTATTGGGGGCAATTATTAAGGTAAACGTGTTTATCAATTGTTATCTGCCACTACAATTGGGGGCAGTTATATTGTTGAAAGGTTGAAGGGTCAAAATTCAGATAAGAACAACGACCTGTCACCGCCAATTATGATACTCTTAAACCGGCGTGTACAGAGACACCAAAGGAGGAGGGTAGGCGGCATTTCGTCGAACTGGTGACGGGCGGTGGAGCGGCGAGCGAGCGAGTCAAGCTTCCAGGCCCCCTTTTGCTTCTCTTGTTAGCAATCTGGCGACTCAGGTAGAGGTAGACTAGCTTCTTCACCTCCAGCGACGGCGCAGGGAGTGGAGGCAGACGACTGCGCCGCCACGTTCTTTGGCAACCTGCGCGCAGGACGCAGCCACTAGTAGAAATCCAGTCAGGACCCGCGGCACATGGGGGCGAGAGGAGGGGGGCATTTGACCGAGCAGAACCTGCGGGGAGATTAGGGCGACGTCAACGCCGTGCGCTATGACGACGAGGAGGTGAGTCGAGGAGCGCCGGGATGGCGGCGGCGTCGTCGTAGAGGAGCGCGTCCATGCCCGTCCGCCCCACCACCCACGAAGCCGCCGCGCCTCTCGCCTGCAACCCGAACATCCCCGACTCTCTCCGGACGCGGCGGCGTGGCTGGGAGCCGGCGCGGGTCTCGCCCGGGAGACCGACGGAGAAGCTCGCATGGGACGGGAGGTCCGTGTCCAGTTCACAAGCTGGGCCGGCATTTCCATTTCGCTCTTTCCGGGCCGCAATATCTAGGCCGGCATTGAGAGGGCCTGGCTTGCTGTGGGCCAACATCCACACCGTGGGCGCCGCTGTACACAGTTTCTACACAGTACAGTGCCTCTGTGTGTATAGTTCGAGCTCTGTGTTATCCTCGTAAAAAAAAGTCCGAGCTCTGTGTTTGATTCTCGGTGGACCCATAAACCGCCCGCATCCGTCAGAACCGTGCTGTCCGGACCGTGGGCGTCATTCAACGCAGGCCTATATCGGTTTTTGAGACGGTCCGGATGTGATTTCTTTCGTAAAACGGAGACAAAAATGTGGGAGCTTTATGTGAGTTCGGACATGTGAAACATAAGAATCCGACACCCCAGGCTCACCAAAACCCTTCCTGGACCCTGCGACTTCATCGCCTCCATTTTCTCTTCTTCCTTCTTTCTCTTTTGCCGCCGCCACCGCTCCACCACGCCACACCCCTGCTGGAAAAGCTCCTCGTTGCCACTATACTATCAACTAGACCATGATGGCGCGCGTTGCTGTGCCCATCTATTTCTTCGATAGGATGCTAGGAATTTTCTTATTTATATACATACATGAACATGGAAGTTGAATGTGTAAAAACAAAATTTGAACATGTGGAATTACAATGCCTTTGCTCTTGGAAGGATGCCACAACTTTCTTTATAGTGTGATTTACATCCTAATAGCACAAAGCAAAGCACACTCACTCATAGCAATTAATCACAAATACACAACTTATTCAAGATACGTATGCGGCAATGATGATACTGTTTACTCGACCACAAGGTAATCTCATTCTTTAAAATCAAGTGCTCACAAGATACCTGCAAGAAGGTGCTTTGTGAAACTTCATTTTTCTGATGCTCATTTTACACTACATCAGCAGTCAGACCTTTTAGCATACTCGACTATAATGTTTTCACTGCTAATATGTTAAGCTATTTGTGATGAACGCTTATTTCTCACAACTATTGGACAATAATAACTACAAGTTTGAGTACATATCTTACTTTATAGATTTGTATAGGATTCAATCAATTGGAATTAGGTTGGTTAGAAATAAACAAATTCCAAGATATAGGAAAAGCCAAACTGGGCTAAAACAAATTAAACAAAAAACACAAAAGACTACATATTTTCACATCACATCATCGTTAAAAAATTTGGTGTATAAATTATGTCACCATTCATATGGTGTCGTCTCAACGAATTTCGATGGTGCCCTATTTAACGTGAATGCAACCGTCTCTAAAGTACAACCCCAAAACGATAGCGGTAAATCAGCAATAGACATCATAGATCGCATCATATCTAATAAAGTGCGATTATGACATTCGGACACATCATTATGTTGTGGTGTTTCAGGTGGCGTGAGTTGCGAAACTATTCCACATTGTTTCAAATGAAGACCAAAATCATAACTCAAATATTCACCTCCACGATCAGATCGTAGAAACTTTATTTTCTTGTTACGATATTTTTCCATTTCATTCTGAATTCTTTGAACTTTTTAAATGTTTCAGACTTATATTTCATTAAGTAGATATACCCATATCCGCTCAAATCATCTATGAAGGTCAGAAAAAATAACAATACCCGTCGCGAGCATCAACACTCATCGGACCGCATACATCAATATGTATTATTTTCAATAAGTCTGTTGCTCGCTCCATTGTTCCGGAGAATGGAGTTTTAGTCATCTTTCCCATGAGACATGGTTCGCAAGCATCAAGTGATTCATAATCAAGTGATTCCAAAACCCCATCAGCATGGAGTTTCTTCATGCGCTTTACACCAATATGACCTAAACAGCAGTGCCACAAATAAGTTGCACTATCATTATTAAACTTGTATCTTTTGGCTTCAGTAGTATGAATATGTGTATCAGTACTATCGAGATTTAATAAAAATAGACCACTCATCAAGGATGCATGACCATAAAAGATATTACTCACATAAATAGAACAACCATTATTCTCTGATTTAAATGAATAACCGTCTCGCATCAAACAAGATCTAGATATAATGTTCATGCTTAACACTGGCACCAAATAACAATTATTCAGGTCTAAAATTAATCCCGAAGGTAGATGTAGAGGTAGCGTGTCGACGGCGATCACATCGACTTTGGAACCATTTCCCACGCGCATCGTTACCTCGTCCTTAGCCAATCTTTGTTTAATCCGTAGCCCCTGTTTCGAGTTGCAAATATGATCAACAGAACCAATATCAAATACTCAAGCGCTACTACGAGCATTAGTAAGGTACACATCAATAACATGTATATCAAATATAGCTTTCACTTTGCCATCCTTCTTATTCGCCAAATACTTGGGGCAGTTCCTCTTCTAGTGACCAGTCCATCTGTAGTAGAAGCACTCAGTCTCAGGTTTAGGTCCAGACTTGGGCTTCTTCACTTGAGCAGCAACTTGCTTGCCATTCTTCTTGAAGTTTCCCTTCTTCCCTTTGCCCTTCTTCTTGAAACTACTGGTCTTGTTGACCATCAACACTTGATGCTCCTTTTTGATTTCTACCTCTGCAGCCTTTAGCATTGTGAAGAGCTCGGGAATTGTCTTATCCATCCCTTGCATATTATAGTTCATCACGAAGCTTTTGTAGCTTGGTGAAGAACTCTGCCAATGACACTATCATTGAAGGAAGTATGCCCTAGAGGCAATAATAAAGTTATTATTTATTTCCTTATATCATGATAAATGTTTATTATTCATGCTAGAA
Organism: Triticum urartu; assembly: GCF_003073215.2. Lineage (NCBI taxonomy): Eukaryota > Viridiplantae > Streptophyta > Magnoliopsida > Poales > Poaceae > Triticum > Triticum urartu. The sequence continues at coordinate 2,042 of NW_024116207.1, read as the reverse complement.
ATATATTAACCGGAAACTTAGTACATGTGTGAATACATAGACAAACAGAGTGTCACTAGTATGCCTCTACTTGACTAGCTCGTTGAATCAAAGATGGTTAAGTTTCCTAACCATAGACATGAGTTGTCATTTGATTAACAGGATCACATCATTAGAGAATGATGTGATTATGACCCATTCCGTTAGCTTAGCATTTGATCGTTTAGTTTGTTGCTATTGCTTTCTTCATGACTTATACATGTTCCTATGACTATGAGATCGGAGGAACACTTTGTGTGCTACCAGACGTCACAACGTAACTAGGTGATTATAAGGGATGATGTATTACGGAACGAGTAAAGAGACTTGCCGGTACGAGATTGAACTAGGTATTGAGATACCGACGATCGAATCTCGGGCAAGTAACATACCGATGACAAAGGGAACAACGTATGTTGTTATGCGGTTTGACCGATAAAGATCTTCGTAGAATATGTAGGAACCAATATGAGCATCCAGGTTCTGCTATTAGTTATTGATCGGAAACGTGTCTCGGTCATGTCTACATAGTTCTTGAACCCAAAGGGTCCACACGCTTAAAGTTCTGTGACGATCGGTATTATGAGTTTTTGTGTTTTGATGTACCGAAGGTAGTTCAGAGTCCCGGATATGATCACGGACATGACGAGGAGTCTCGAAATGGTCGAGATGTAAAGATTGATATATTGGACGACTTTGTTCGGACACCGGAAGTGTTTCGGGAGGTTTCGGACATATACCGGAGTACCGGGGGGTTACCGGAACCCCATGGGGAGTATATTGGGCCTAATGGGCCTTAGTGGGAGAAGAGGAGGGGCGGCCAGAGCAGCCGCGCGCCCCTCCCCCTCTAGTCTGAATTGGACAAGGAGGGGGCGGCGCCCCCCTTTCCTTCTCTCCTTCCTTCTCCTCTCCTACTCCTACTTGGAAGGGGGGAGTCCTACTCCTGGTTGGAGTAGGACTCCTCATGGGGCGTTCCATAGGAGGCCGGCCCCCTCCCCCTCCTCCACTCCTTTATATACGGGGAGGGGGGCACCCCTTGGAGACACAACAATTGATCATTGATCTCTTAGCCGTGTGCGGTGCCCCCCTCCACTATAATCCACCTCGGTCATATTGTAGAGGTGCTTAGGTGAAGCCCTGCGTCGGTAGCTTCATCAACACCGTCACTGCGCCATCGTGCTGACGAAGCTCTTCCCGGAAGCTCTACTAGATCGTGAGTTCACGGGACGTCACTGAGCTGAACGTGTGTTAAACGCGGAGGTGCATACATTCAGTACTGAGGATCGGTCGATCGTGAAGACGTACGACTACATCAACCGCATTGTCATAACGCTTCCGCTTACGGTCTACGAGGGTACATAGATGACACTCTCCCCTCTCATTGCTATGCATCACCATGATCTTGCGAGTGCGTAGGATTTTTTTTGAAATTACTACGTTCCCCAATAGTGGCATCCGAGCCAGGTTTATGCATAGATGTTATATGCACGAGTAGAAGACAAGTGAGTTGTGGCCGATACGAGTCATACTGCTTACCAGCATGTCATACTTTGGTTCGGCGGTATTGTTGGATGAAGCAGCCCGGATCGACATTACGCGTACGCTTACACGAGACTGGTTCTACCGACGTGCTTTGCACATAGGTGGCTGGTGGGTGTCAGTTTCTCCAACTTTAGTTGAACCGAGTGTGACTACGCTCGGTCCTTGTTGATAGTTAAAAAAACACTAACTTGACGAACTATCATTGTGGTTTTGATGCATAGGTAAGAACGATTCTTGCTCAGCCCGTAGCAGCTACGTAAAACTTGCAATAACAAAGTAGAGGACGTCTAACTTGTTTTTACAGGGCATGTTGTGATGTGATATGGTCAAGGTATGATGCTATATTTTATTGTATGAGCTGATCATGTTTTGTAACGGAGTTATCGGCAACTGGTAGGAGCCATATGGTTGTCGCTTTATTGTATGAAATGCAATCGCCATGTAATTGCTTTACTTTATCACTAAGCGGTAGCGATAGTCGT
>NW_024116206.1:0-8234 GCF_003073215.2 Triticum urartu | reverse complement strand
AGCGGCGGGCTGGGCCAGCGGAGGCAGCTGCTGGCGCCCGGTGCACAGGCCAGCAGGAGCTAGCAGAGGAGAGCACAACCGGTAACCAGAGGAACAACAGCCGGTAAACCAAGAGGAATAAAAATAGAAGAATTATACAGAAGCAAGCAGTTACTCGTTAGGCGGGAATGCTTTGGACGATCGGATAACACCCAGCGCCACACCTGGTAGCACAGGGGAGACGGCGAGGTGAAAAAAAACTAAAACAACTAGGGCTGCGTGCCTGCTAAAAAAAGAGAAGGCCCCATGTGTCCATACATGTCATGCAGGGAGGAAGCATATACGTCATCCAAAATGGGGTGAAAACGTGGAACTCCGAGGTTAATAGAGTTGTACGCAATGAGTACTGTAGAGGAGGGCAAATAGCGGATTTATGCAAAGGGAAGCATGTTCATTCAATTCAATATTATAATGGACCATGCAAAACCAAGTCACAATGCACATAACAGTAACCAATGCAGACATGTTTAAAGATGCCGCCAATAGGATTTTCCATCCCCAGATAGAGATACAATGTACATCCCTATACCAACAAATCCCTTACAGTAATATTAGGGTGCACTTGGATGAAATCTTCCCTTCAAGATACCTTCTAGCAATTCTATGGACCGCGTCAACAACCATTTTCGTGTCCTGTTCACGGCCTTCTAGGGGATATTTGTCTGAATGGTCTATACTTAAAATCTCCAGTGCAGGGGAATTTTCCACCATGTGCGAAAGGAACTCAACTTGACCGATGCATGCTTTAAATCCTGTAACGTACAAACTCTTTAAGTTGTTGAACAGACGCTCCGGTAGCTTCCTGATTGGTTCATCAGATTCTTGTACCGAATGCACGTAACTGGGGAAACGAAACTGCAAGTTTAAACCAAAAACCATGGTAAAAAAAAATTAGTTTGAACCAAAAATGAAGTGTGATGCGAAGGATTGTGACTATTACTGAAAGTCAAGAACATAATGTGAGTACGTGAGCAAATCTCAAACAGACTTTTGTCAAATTGTCATTTTATTTCTTGAAAGATTCGTATTGAATAAAAAAACTAGTAGCTTCCAAACAAAGAGAGTGCTAAAACGAACAACAAGTAAGTTTAGCAGTCTATATCCATCCGTCACTTCCAGGACAGCATATGCAATAAAAGAAACTGTCCACCACAGCACTTCTCATCACATATTATACTCGAACGTGCCTCTAAGTTGACAGCATGATAGTTGGCATAATGAGACATCCAATGCGTTGAAAGAAGCTGTAATGCAATATGAGTACTTACGTGCAGCTCTAACTTCTTGATGAAAGGAGCAGACCTCACAAAAGAGACCAAAGATAATATATTGAATTCTTGGATATAGACCAACCTCAATTGTAAACACGTCATCTGAGAAAACTTGCATCGGTAATGCATCAAACAGGGAATCTGAAAGATAGATAACCAAAGGTCATGATCAGTCATGTGATATTATAGGATAATCCATGACTTAAAGGAAGGTATAAGAGCGAACCTTTGGAGGTTCACAGGCCGTATCGAGGGTCAGATGTTGCACATTTATAAGCACATTAGCAAGAACAGTAATAGTGTGCTCGAGCGTGTCTCCATAATACCATATGTTTGCACATTTCAGTTCCGATGATTTACTGAGGTCAATAGGCACCGCCAGTCCTCTGTATTCGAAAGTCGCAAGGTTCACGGCATGGAATGCTATATTTGTTAATCTGCAGGTAGCAACTTTCAAGTATAGCAGGTGGGGCAGTGGGCCGTTAACCTTTAGTTCACCATTGAGATGGCATCTAACAATACTCAGCCACTCTAGGTTACAGCAGTTTGACAACACATGTTGAATATCCTTCCCATTGACACTCACTATGCTCAGATCAAGCTTCCTTAGGTTAGGGAAACCACTAAAATGCATTGGTGGCTGGAAATCTACAAAGCTAAGATGAAGTTTCTGTAGACGGTGTATACTGTCCTCGTCTAAAAGCTCAAATGGAAATTTGTACCGATCAACACAACCTGGAGGTTGACGCTGTTCTCGTGCTAAATCAAAAACTAGTGCCTTTGCCCGCGATGATACAGCAAAACGAACCCAATTATCAAGATGTTCAACCAACATCCGGTTCAACTCAATTTTGATTTCAAGCTCTTCAACCAACTTGCCACGGCACTGTCCCAGGACTCTATTAACAATGTGACTGAACACTAGATTATACACTCTTTTCTCATAATTATTCTTGCCACGTATTGTATTTCCATCAAAACTCAGTTTAGGACAAACTGTCCACAAGTATCTCCATTTCCTTGATACAGCACTGGTTCTTACAGCCTCTTCCAGAGACAACTTTGACAAAACTGTGCATAACACGTCCTGCAGAACAAAAAATATATTGTAGTTGCGCACAGGTAGAAATTAGTAATCCGCAGTCAAGAGACGAGCTGGAGCAAAAATATTGACATAGTACCTCTGGAAGGTTTCCAACCAGATCAACCGGCGGTTCCTCTCCATCGGTTGGTTCGTGCCAGAGGTAGTCGGACAGAACTCCACAGATGAGAATACCACACAGATTAAATCGACCGTTCACTGCTATTCCTTTGGCATGGATTGCTCCGCAGATGAGAATGGTCAGCAGTTGAAACCGGCCGTTTGCTATCAGCTTTCGATCGAACACTTCACATCGTATTATGTGCTCTGATATAGCTCTGAAAGCCAGAATGGTGAATGGCTCAATTCGATGGCTTGATATCCTTGGATGGCAATGATCCACTGTACTTATACCAGGCACGAAGTTCCCCATTGTGAACTGCAATGAGGTGCAAGGAAGAACCCAGTTAAAGTATTTTTTTCCCCAAACAAATATTCATCAGAAATCAAGCCCCCATCACCACCAAAAAACGAAGGAAAAAAAAACTGTTTCCTTTGGTGGGGAGGGACATGGGCAGATCCAGATGTTGTGCACCCAGAATATCTCGAGGGCAGCAATGGATTTTAAGTAATCGTGGATGGATGAGAGTGTGCTCATACCTCAGAAACCCACCGGTGGCCGGAATTGCGGAGCCGGAAGGTCGAACTGGAAGGGGAACGGTGATGGCGGCCCGTGAAAGGCGGAGGGGTTGGGGTGCTCGCCGCGGAAGAGGAGTAGGCGGAGGAGAAGAGGTCGGGCACCGGCAGCGGCCGGTGGGTCAGCCGCCGTGGGTCGCTGGGACTGAGGAGAGTACGGCGGAGAGGAAAACGATGGGGATTTCTGATGCCAGCTTTTATTTTTAGCAACGTATTATTGGTGTGGAATTAGGCACAATTCGAAAAGAAGTCCAAATTTGTGTCCAGCTTGATTTCAAAGTCCTCCTCTTCTCGGGAGCTTCCTATAATGCTAATTGCCGAACGCTCACTAAGAAGGAACCCCCAGCGAACTCCCTCGCGGTCGTTTGATTTGATTGAGATCAAATAATGGCAGTTTTCTGAAAAGATCGACTCCTCTAGAAAAGAATTGCCATGAGAAATTTTCACCTCTACAACTAAAATTGCCGTAGAAGACGTTCACAGTAGCCACCCTCCCAGCGAATGTTCGCCTGATAAGAAGGTCCTTTGTTTAAATTTAATCACATCCTTTCTGAAAATAGGCATCTACTAAATCTTTATTGTAGGGAGAAAATCAATATTGCAGCGCAAAAATGTCACTCCAAAACAAAAAAATGTTTCCGCCGCTTGCACCGGCCTCCTCTCACAAGCATAGCAATGATTCCTCAGACCCATCTTTTGATGATTAATACACCATCGATTTATGATCTACGGGAGGTCGTGTAAAGACAATAAAGAGAAGGTTGATGCCTGAAGAGAACTCAATAGCAATGATGATGACACGGTGGGTTTACATTAGATGAGTAAAAGGCAAACATCATGCCTATGGAGTTCTAATCAATGGGATGATTACAATGAGGTGGAACCAATCTACTCAGATCAAAGTTATGGGCCTCCAGAAATCAGATATTGTTTGACGGAGGGTCGCCTACCCTTTGTATACGTTGACGTGTGTCGGTAATTGACATGGATGATTGTGGAGGCGGTCGTTGCTGGAAGTGTCCTGGCACTTTCATTTCAAGCATGTAGTGTTTTGGGATAGTGGCCTGATGGAGGTTAGCATCCATGTCTGCTCTTTAAAATATGTTTGCTACCTTCTAGTGATGTCCAACAATTCTTGATCTTGTTGTAGACGAAGTGGTTTTATCTTCACTAGGCGCCGCCGTTGAACCTCATCTCTAGAGAAGACTGTCCGATGATGTGGGACTGTTGGACACACTCGCCTCCGTCTCATCGTGACAGGACCAAGAGTTGGCGAGCGGCATAAGAATCCTAGACGCAAAGGGTACATGTCACATTATTTAGTCATTCTCAAATTTGGAGGTTCAAATAAAAATAAAAGAGCAGGAAATCAAACGGATAAATAAATCGTCGAGCAGGTGAAAGAAAGATGATATGTGATGCTAGGAGTGCAAGTGTTGCACTAAAATGATAGTCGAAGTGTCGGATAGGTGGTGTTGAAAGATACAAGCGTGGCCATGGAATGGCTAAGAAATGTAGAGCCCGGTAAGCATAAGAAATGTTGGCCTTCAAGGCCATGATGAGATTTCCTATTATCTCAGGATGATCATAAGGACATATTGAAATTTATTCAATTGTTTTTTTGTACTCTTTATCTGCATGTTATTTATGTCACTAGTAGAAAAATGACCATTTTTCCCGATTTATAAGGGCCTTTAGTCCCGGTTCTGAAACCAGGACTAAAGGGTCGTTACTAAAGGCCCCCCTTTTAGTCCCGGTGCCCCTCCACGTGGCCGCTGCGTGGAGGTCCATCTTTAGTTTCGGTTGGTGTCACCAACTGGTACTAAAATAAATTTTATGATTTTTTTGAAATTTTGTTTTTGAATTTTTTTCCTGAATTTTCAAATTTCTGAATTATTTTAACCTCTAATCTCTAATCAGCCCTCATCACTGCTCAATTTAACCTCTAATCTCCAATCACCCCTCATCATTCCAAATCATATAACTTCTCGAACGGTCACCCATCCTCTCACTACCCCAGACTGAGCACGCTTAACTTCCGGGTTCTATTCTCCCTCGTTTCCAAGTCTGCACTTGTTGTTTTCCTGACAATAGTAAAATGTCAATCCTATTAACCCTCAGGAGTTTAGGTTGAGCATGAAGTCACACATTTCACTGTTTGAGTTTGAAACTATCGTTCTAAAAAACAATAATTATTTAGTAACACTAATATTTCTTGAATTAGTAGTTTGACCATTGTTTGACCATAGTTTGACCAGATTTGACCAAAATTCAAAAAAAATTGAAATAATTATTTAGTAACACTAATATTCTTGAATAATTATTTAGTAACACTAATACTTCTTGAATAAGTAGTTTGCCCATAGTTTGACCAGATTTAACGAAAATTCAAAAAAATGAAATTTGAGCATAACTTTTTTTCCTTTTAGAATTTGAGGATTCTAAAAATTTGCAAACAGACCGTAGGCTGTCAAAACCGGATGTGTATTTTCGTGCTGAACATTTTGATATATTATACGTTTTTTTCTGACATCATATGCAAAAGTTATAGCCGTTTTACATTTTCCCTACACTTTTTGCAAAACATGTCCAAATTTAAGTTTTTAAATTTTCCTAACTAGTAGATGTAGTAAAATAACTACATCTCGAAGGATTTTAACTTTTGAAGTTTTTATCATTTTCTTTTGCTTTTTACAAAACTGAAAAGGCGATACACCGGAGGGGGGAGGATGTAGGATTTGAAAATTGCACCATTAGTACCGGTTCGTGGCACGAACCGGTACTAATACTAATGGGCATCGCACCCTTTAGTCCTGGTTCGTGGCACCAACCGGGACTAAAGGTTCCATTTGAACCGGGAGTAATGCCTGTACGGTGCCCTAGCCGCTCGAACCGGGACTAATGCTCACATTAGTCCCGGTTCGTAATGCAACCGGTACTAATGCTTTTCTCTGGCCGAACCAAAGCCCCCTTTTCTACTAGTGTGCCTTAATAATTAGAATTGCCATGTTTATATTTATGGCATTATCTTGTGAGTACTTATTAAGCACTCACTGACTCGCTGTTGTGGCCAGATCCGAAGAGAGGATTGATCTTCCTTCGGCTAGAAGGAACTGATCGAGAGCATGCTAGGGAACAGTGAACCAGGCAGATCCTTTTCGAATGGAGTCCAACCCAACCCTTGGTGCCCCACTTAAAGTCTTCCGTTGTAGTCTGATAAGTTATTTAGTTACTTATGTGAATGTTATATTAAGAATTGCCATAAGACCTTGTGAAACCTTGCAGTATGGATGTATGTGTTGTTATACTACTTTGTCAAGGCACATGCCAGAGTGATTCCTGGGCTGACACATGTGACGCTCCAATTTGTATATTGATGTGTGACACGTTGTAGGAAAGTCGTCAGCAACCTTGATGCTATATTCATGCGGCTGAACATCAACTGGAGGAGGAGGTTGGGTAGAGATTTTCAAATCCTTTAGTGGTGGTGTAATAGCAAACTTCTGTTGGGGAACGCAGTATTTCAAAAAATTTCCTACGATCACACAAGATCTATCTAGGAGTTGCATAGCAATGAGACGGGTGAGTGTGTCCACGTACCCTCATAGACCGAAAGCGGAAGCGTTAAATAACACGGTTGATGTAGTCGAACGTCTTCACGATCCAACCGATCCAAGTACCGAACGTACAACACCTCCGCGTCCAGCACACGTTCAACTCGATGACGTCCCCCGAGCTCTTGATCCAGTTGAGGCCAAGGGAGAGTTCCGTCAGCACGATGGTGTGGTGACGATGATGATGAAGTTACCGGCGCAGGGCTTTGCCTAAGCACTACGACGATATGACCGAGGTATGAAACTGTGGAGGGAGACACCGCACACGGCTAGAAACAATTGATGTGTGTTCTAGGGGTGCCCTCCCCATGTATATAAAGGAGGGAGAGGGAGGGAGGCAGCCTAGGGCGCGCCCGAGTAGGAGGAATCCTACTTGGGCCCCTAGTCCAATTCGGCCCCCCTTTACCATATTTGGACAAGGGGGAAAGGAAGGAGGGGGAGGGGGAGGATGTAGGAGTCCTACTTCATACTTTCCTTTTCCTCCTCTCCTTTCCCTTTCTCCCCATGTGGCTGGCCCTATAGGGGGCGCACCAGACCCTTGTGGGCTGGTGTGTTCCCTTACTTGGCCCATTAAACCCATACCTTTGCCGGGGGTTGTCCGGAACCACTTCCGGTGATCCGGTATCACCCAGAACACTTTCGGTGTCCAAATACCATCGTCCTATATATGAATCTTTACCTCTCGACCATTTTGAGACTCCTCGTCATGTCTGTGATCTCATACGGGACTCCGAACAAATTTCGGTTATCAAATCACATAACTCATAATACAAATCGTCATCGAACGTCAAGCGTGCGGACCCTACGGGTTCGAGAACTATGCAGACATGACCGATACACATCTCCGGTCAATAACCAATAGCGAAACCTGGATACTCATATTGGCTCCTACATATTCTACGAAGATCTTTATCGGTCAAACCGCATAACAACATACGTTGTTCCCTTTGTCATCGGTATGTTACTTGCCCGGGATTCGATCGTTGGTATCCTCATACCTAGTTCAATCTCGTTACCGGCAAGTCTCTTTACTCATTCGATAATGCATCATCCCGTAACTAACTCATTATTCACATTGCTTGTAGGGATTATAGTGATGTGCATTACCGAGAGGGCCCAGAGATACCCCTCCGATACTCGGAGTGACAAATCCTAATCTCGATCTATGCCAACTCAACAAACACCATCGGAGACACCTGTAAAGCATCTTTATAATCACCCAATTATGTTGTGACGTTTGATAGCACACAAGGTGTTCCTCCGGTATTCAGGAGTTGCATAATCTCATAGTCAGAGGAACATGTATAAGTCATGTAGAAAGCAATAGCAATAAAACTAAATGATCATTATGCTAAGCTAATGGATGGGTCTTGTCCATCACATCGTTCTCTAATGATGTGATCCCGTTCATCAAATGACAACACATGTCTATGGCTAGGAAACTTAACCATCTTTGATTAACGAGCTAGTCAAGTAGAGGCATACTAGGGACACTCTGTTTGTCTATGTATTCATACATGTACTAAGTTTCCG
>NW_024116205.1:0-12673 GCF_003073215.2 Triticum urartu | reverse complement strand
CGCCGGCAGCCGCACGGCTGTGCGTTGTGGCGTCGTCCGGGGGCGGCGGAGAGGGGGACGGCCGGATTTTTAGTGGCGGCGGCTAGGTTTTGCAGGTTCCGCCCGAGTCGCCCACACGGGAGCGACGCGGGGGCGCTAGGTTCTAACTTGCATCTTGTACATACGGAATCCCTCTGAAGTTCTAACTTGCATTTTCTTCAATACATAGGAAGCTAGTGGGACCATTTCAGGTCCTGGGGTATACGGGAAGCTTAAATTTGAGAGTGGCATTCATAGAGTTCAGGTATGAAAAGTTAATAACAAGCCATTTTTCTGTTATCCATCAAATTGGCCTTCTCATCCTTTCAGTTATTTGACTAAACACAATTCATGGCAGCGAGTTCCAGTAACTGAGAAATCTGGACGTGTGCACACTAGTGCTGTATCAGTCGCTGTTCTTCCTCAAGCTGATGAGGTCGGAATTGGCTATAGCCATTATTTTGATAGAGCCTTTTTCTTCTGAAGTTCTTTCTTTTCATCCCTGCAATTTGTGGCATGACTAGTAGTTCTAAACATGGCTTCTGCAAGTGCAGGTTGATGTCCAACTGCGTAATGAGGACTTGAGAATTGATACCTACAGATCAGGTGGCTCCGGAGGCCAGTCTGTCAATACGACTGATAGTGCTGTTAGGATAACTCATCTTCCAACTGGAACAGTGGTTGCAATACAAGATGAGAGATCACAACATCAGGTTGGAAAGCCATAGGTTTCCCTTTCAAGTCAGAAAATGTATACTTGTGTGGCCCATCTTTTTTGGCTTGTCCATTCATAGCATTGATGTCATTAGCATAAATCCATAAACTTAAAAAGATTGCTTCACTCCCAATGAACTGTCTGTACATCTCATGCCCATTATTATGTGTTGATAAATGAGTCTGCTCCATTAATTTTATATCTCTGTAGAACAAGGCCAAGGCTCTCAAAGTTCTCCGGGCAAGACTATATGAATTGGAAAGGCATAGGCTCCATGCAGACCGGTCGAAGCTCCGATCAGAGCAGGTACCTCACTATTCGTTAGCTTCCCATATCAATGCAATTGATGGGATCACTAAGCCCTAACCTTCTGGTAGATTGGAAGTGGTGACAGGTCCGAGCGCATCAGAACATACAACTTCCCGCAAGGACGTGTCACCGACCATCGTGTCGGGGTCACGCACCACTCCATAGTGGACGTCATGGAGGGAGAGAGCCTGGACGTCTTCATCGAAGCGCTGCTGCTGCAAGAAGAGATGGACGCAATTGCTTCGTTTGCTTCATGAGCCCTAATTTTTGTGGATTTCTTCCTGGAGTGACAAACCACATCATAAACACACAGAACACTGAACCAACGAAGAGAGGAAACTTTAGGATTCACACAGTGTATTGTTCGGCTGTTCTGAGTTGACATGTTTCTCCGATCCTTGTTATCTCGGGTTATGGTCTTACGGTCATTTGCTGTCTTGTCATTGTTTTGTGACTGACTATTGGTTCTGATATTTTTCCCCGTGTAATTTTCTTTGGGGTTACTCCCAGATTTTCTGCGGTTACTTCTTTATAGCAAAAAAATGCCCTGGATCTTTGGCCACCTTTGAACTGAATTGAAATGCTAAATTCTCTTAAGAAAACTATATTAATGTGGAACCTGAGGGAGAGAAGATCCTGGGCAATGGGGGATTTGTTTGTTTTGCGTAGGCCATATGGCAAGGTAGGGCAGCCGCCTACCTTGATTTTGTAAACAATAAAACATGTATGCATACAACTTTTACTACTGTATTATTTTGAGGATCATGCAACTTTATTCAAGGATATTAAGAGGTGCAGATACATGATCTTGTGGCATTCCCAGCCAAATATGACGGCCGTAATCTTCTCTTTTTTTTTGAGAAAACTTCCAGTTTATTCATCTTTAATCTTGACATTACAATGCATACTAGAAATAATAAAAATTACATCCAGGTCCGTAGACTACCTACGTTAATCTATCGGCTTCAAAGTTTTTTTTTTCGAAACGGAGGCAAAACTATTTGCCTGATTGATTAATTAAGAAGAAGAGAATTGCTCGGTTAATTTACGAAAAACCAGGCGAAAACCGATACAGACTCCCAAATGCGGACTACTCGCAAAGTAGGAAACACCAAAACCGCTTAAGCGGCCCTCTAAACAAACAACACCCGCAACCCTCAACACTTGAAAAACACAATGAAACTCCTAACAAGCACACTAACGAAAACTGACCACCCTCCATCATGAAACCACGGACGCCTTTCGGATGGCGCCACACTTCTTGTTTTTCTTCTTCTTTGGTTTCTCCTTACTTGCATCTTCTTTGCAGGGTCACTTGTCTTGCCAGATGTCGGCTGGTGAGCCACCCATTTGTCAAGAAAATCGTAAAACCCATTGAATTTCTTGGTGTCGTTGTCATCAACCAAGGGGCTCGTGGGAACAGGCACCAACCAACTGGCAACATCAACATCATCGACCTGAGGAACCACTGACAGAACATCCTCCACCGCAGGAACCAGCGACACAATCGACTTCGGCACCTTTAGTTGCTCACATGATAGAGATGAAACATGTTCCTTACACAACGTCGTCGATGAGTCCACCTCCAATCGCTCCAAGGACATAGGCGAAGCAAGGTTCGGACATATATCCCGAAGCTCGGGCATGAGTTGCAACACCGGAGTCGCAAGCCCGACGATGGACTCGCCCACAGCGGGAGGCAACGCAACGGAAGAAGCAGACACCGATGGTGAACTGTCCCGAACACGAGGAGAGAAACAACCATAGGGCTCTGTCCCCCGGACCTCCGTGGAGTCAACAACTGCCACACCAAGAGGCTGTAGTGTGGCCTGCAACATAGCCGGCACAAGGGAGAGCCTACTCAAAGCAGCCTCTGCCCGCTCCAGGAAGCTCTCAATTCGTGCCTGCTAGCCTTGAAGCAACCCGGTCTGATCAGCAAGGGCGGTCTGAAGCACCATAGAAGATGGGGTTGTCGGGCTAGCAGAAGCAGAAACCACAGACGCCCAAGACCCACGGCGAAGCGCAGTGAGGGGGAGCGTGGATTTCATTTGGCCCTCTCTTAAAGGAGGAGGTGGATGTTGTTGGGTGCCAGGGCGAGAGACGGGCGGGACGACATGACATGCCAATGAACTGAGAGGACGCCATGGGTTGCGTCAGTTGCACGCACGATGACCGTTCTCCAAGCAACGAGAGCATCGGAAGGGATCTCTACAAACCGCATCACGGTGGCCACGGACGAGGCATCTACAGCAGCAACCGTGAAGCCAAGCGGGGATTGGCCGTGGAGCCAGAGCCAAGGCCGGCGACGCCAAACGACGTCGGCCCCCCACCTTCACCCATCCTAGATCCGAAGATGCCTCAGGAGCAGTAGCAACAACAACAACAACAGCCGGATCGCTCACCCTGCTGGAGCATCTGGCAGCCAATGGCGTCAGCTGGGTGAGCTCCTCGTCGTCGTCAATGTTGTAGACTTCATCAGCGAGGGAAACCCACGACACGGCCAGCGGCGGCCGCGAGGCCCGCACAACGGCGTCCGGAGCGAGCACCTCCTTGGAGCTCTGAGAGCCCGGCCGCGCCGGAGCAAGCGCTGAAGGCAGAGAGGGCTCCTCCCCGACAGCAATGGCCGTGACGACCGGGTCCAGTATATGTAACAGTAGGGGCTGTGGGTGTAACAATGGTATTGATGTCCTCATCACCCAGAGTAAAGAGTTAATGCTTCAGAAAGACTGTGTCTCGGTCATCCATTTTTCAAACACCGTGTAGTGCGAGAAATCCAACGGAGGAGATCGATTCTTGTGGGGAAAAGTGCACAAACTTCTGCAGAGTGTACAAACTAATCATGGTTAGCCGTGTCCCCGGTTATGGACATCTTGAGTATCTGGTTCTTGAATTATTGTTTTTTTCGAAATGGAGGCAAAAATATTTTCCTCATCGACTAATTAAGAAGAAGAGAATTGCCCAGTTATTTTACGGAAACCTGGCGAAAACCGATACAGACTCCCAAATGCGGACTACTCGCAAAGTAGGAAACACCAAAACCGCTTAAGCGACCCTCTAAACAAACAACAACCGCAACCCTCAACACTTGAAGAACAGAATGAAACTCCTAACAAGCACACTAACAAAAACTGACCACCCTCCATCATGAAACCACAGACGCCTTTCGGATGGCGCCACACTTCTTGTTTTTCTTCTTCTTTGGTTTCTCCTTACTTGGCATCTTCTTTGCAGGGTCACTTGTCTTGCCAGATGTTGGCTGGTGAGCCACCCATTTGTCAAGAAAATCATAAAACTCATTGAATTTCTTGGTGTCGTTGTCGTCAACCAAGGGGCTCGTGGGAACAGGCACCAACCAACCAGCAACATCAACATCATCGACCTGAGGAACCACTGACAGAACATCCTCCACCGTAGGAACCAGCGACACAATTGACTTCGGCACCTTTAGTTGTTCACATGATAGAGATGAAACATGTTCCTTACACAACGTCGTCGATGAGTCCACCTCCAATTGCTCCAAGGACAAAGGCGAAGCAAGGTTCGAACATATATCCCGAAGCTCGAGCATGAGTTGCAACACCGGAGCCGCCAGCCCGACGATGGACTCGCCCACAGCGGGAGGCAACGCAACGGAAGAAGCAGACACCGATGGTGAATTGTCCCGAACACGAGGAGAGAAACAACCATAGGGCTCTGTCCCCCGGACCTTCGTGGAGTCAACAACTGCCACACCAAGAGGCTGTAGCATGGTCTGCAACATAGCCGGCACAAGGGAGAGCCTACTCAAAGCAGCCTCTGCCCGCTCCAGGAAGCTCTCAATTCGTGCCTGCCAGCCTTGAAGCAACTCGGTCTGATCAGCAAGGGCGGTCTGAAGCACCATAGAAGATGGGGTTGTCGGGCTAGCAGAAGCAGAAACCACAGACGCCCAAGACCCATGGCGAAGCGCAGTGAAGGGGAGCATGGATTTCATTTGGCCCTCTCTTGAAGGAGGAGGTGGATGTTGTTGGGTGCCAGGGCGAGAGACGGGCGGGACGACAGGACATGCCAATGAACTGAGAGGACGCCATGGGTTGCGGCAGTTGCACGCACGATGACCGTTCTCCAAGCAACGAGAGCATAAGAAGGGATCTCTACAAACTGCAGCACGGTGGCCACGGACGAGGCATCTGCAGCAGCGATCGTCAAGCCAAGCGGGGATTGGCCGGGGAGCCAGAGCGCCCCCCCGGAAGGGGGCCTTCTTCGCCTTCCACCTAAGCTGCGCAGGAAAGGCCCAAAGCCAATCCCAGGGAACAGTAAAGCTTCATAGGGTCTTTCTGTCCAGGTGCAGGTAGTCCGCATCTTCACAGACATGTCTATTTCACCGAGCCTCTCTCCGAGACAGTGCCCAGATCGTTACGCCTTTCGTGCGGGTCGGAACTTACCCGACAAGGAATTTCGCTACCTTAGGACCGTTATAGTTACGGCCGCCGTTCACCGGGGCTTCGGTCGCCGGCTTCCCTGTCATCAGTTCACCAACTTCCTTGACCTTCCGGCACTGGGCAGGCGTCAGCCCCCATACATGGTCTTATGACTTTGCGGAGACCTGTGTTTTTGGTAAACAGTCGCCCGGCCGGTGACGCCGAACGACGCCGGCCCACCACCTTCACCCATCCTAGATCCGAAGATGCCTCAGGAGCAGTAGCAACAACATCAGCAACAGCCGGATCGCTCACCCCGCCGGAGCATCTGGCAGCCAATGGCGTCAGCGGGGCGAGCTCCTCATCGTCGTCAATGCTGCAGACTTCATCAGCGAGGGAAGCCCACGACACAGCCAGTGGTGGCCGCGAGGCCTGCACGACGGCGTCGGGAGCGAGCACCTCCTTGGAGCTCTGAGAGCCCGGCCGCGCAGGAGCAAGCGCTGAAGGCAGAGAGGGCTCCTCCCCAACAGCAATGGCCGTGACGACTGAGCAGGGGCTCGCCACAGGCAGTAGCGCCCCTTCTAGCAGGAGCTCCGGAGGGGCCACAGAGACCTTGAAGGCGTGCGGTGGAGGAGTCCGCTGCAAATCAAGATCCAGGACGAAGGGCGCCGCCAGGAGCAGAGGAGGTGGTGGTGGTGGCGGCTCCAGCTCAAAGAAGACGAGCGACGGAGCAGGGAGGGTCGTCCGGAGTTCGCAGGTGGCCGAGGATGCGGCGAGCAGCCGGGCAAGGGTCGCCGGCGCCGGGGAAGGCACCGAACGCGGCTGGGATCTCATGCCCTCGTCATGCACACCCCGGGTGCAGGAGAGTAGGGAAGAGTTGAAGGAAGCCGGATCCAGGAGCTGCGGCCTCGGAGGAGGCCGGATCCGGGGCTCGCGGAGGTGGTCGGAGCGGCTGATCCGAGCGGCGGCGGCCGCGTGCTCACGCGGCATCGGACGCGGTCACGGTCATGTTGAATTTCTAGACTTTGAGGATTTCATTTTTGATGGTGTTCCTTGGGTGCTCGCGTAGGCTTCTACCTTGGTGAGTGTACTGGCACGCATCAAAATCATTAATACGTTGGACAATCTCCCGAACAACTGAACAAAAGTAGCACTTTATCCTGGACGTCTCTGATTACATTCCAAACAGTCCAAAAACTACATACAGGCCAAAGGCCGAAGCTTGTCGACACGGCAGGGCTTCAAAAACTGTAGGATCCGTGACCCAGGAACTCGCCCTGATCAGTGCGGCCGCAGAACAACGTTTACCAGCTACTCCAACAAAAAAAACGCGAACCTTGAAGAAAAACAAAGGAGAAATCCCCAGCGGCCTGCGAGCACGAGGCCTCCCCTGCTCCCCGCAGCATTCGCAGCCTCCGAAAACTACCCCAACCCAAAACCCCAGCGCCCCCTTCCCAAACCCTAGCCCCTCGGGCGGCCGGACGGCCTCCTCGCCGGCCCGGCCAACACACCGCGGAGGTGCCGCGGCAGCCCGCCACTCGCCCGGCCCTTCCGTCGCCGGCGCCTCTTCCGCGCCGTTCGCCCCGCAGGCAGGGCAGGCTGCAATCCGCGCTCTGCATTCCGGCAGACCTCTCCAGGCGCCAAGGTAAATTAGGTTCCAATCCGACGTCTGAGGCCGGAAACGCCTCCGGTTGCCATGACTTTAGTTAGGGGCGGCGAGATGATTCTTGCGAGGCTTCCATGGAGATTCTGTTTAGTTGCTCAGGGTAGAGGTGCTGAGCAGCGCCAGTGAGGTGTTATCTGTTTGACTTTAGCTTGTATCTTGACAATCCCCGTGTCATCCTGCCTTGCCTCATGAATTTGCCCCTAGGAAGAGACATTTTGTTTACTCGACGGCCGATTGATTCATGCTATGATCTTAGTGTCGTTTAGGATGTCACGCCCCAATTCGATTCGGTTCCGATTCCATGGCAGCTGTGTGATTTGCATCGTGCCTCTGTTTGCGAGAATGTCATGTGGGAACAGAGTCATGTTGAATAGCAATTCCGCACATATCTCTGCTTTTCTCAGCTTTTCGGAAATTAGCCCTTGATTGCCGTGTCTGACAAACATTTTATTATTGACATAGATGGAGGAAAAGGGACAATCTACATGGTTGGTCACTAGTCATGTCTAAGTTGTTACAAACTAGACCGAGGTTTCATACTTCTGTTTTTCCAGTGCGTGAAGGCTGTGGCTCACTTGTATTTAGATTTTGGAATGCAACTACGGTCTTGTTCCATTAGATCACAAACTACACTTGAAAACGTGTGCACAACAGGACACATCTGACTGTAACATGCATGGTTTGTTTAATCTTAAGTCTATGATGTCCTCTCTGAATGGACCAAAACTTCTCCATCCATGTCTCAATAAAAAGAAATAGATGTGACATTGTCATCTTCTAGCTATTTGGTTTTGTTTTCATCCTTTTAAGGGCGATGACTCTGTGCTTGCAGATGACCAGGTGGGATGAAATTCTCACCCTTCCAGTTCAGAACCCAACCATATTGGAGTTTTCAGCAGCAGATATCACGTGGTCCATGGTGGAGGGCTGGAAGGACTCAATGGACAGGCTTGCACTCATTCCGTTTTCTAGGGTGGGTGATTTTGTCAGAGGAGAATCAAACAACAAAGCATGCCCGACAAGATTCCACGTTGAGGCACGGAGAAGGCGTTCTCCAACCATGACCTGCAAACCAAAAGTCGACGGGATACTTGAGTATATTCTGTAAGTAAATGGAAGCATGCCTAGTGTTTATGCATCACATGTTGTGTGAGTGGCTGGTTGTGTGCCTTGTCCTTGATGCTTTTGGCTTTAGCTGTTTCCTAGTTGAGATGCTAGAATTTAAACAGAATATTTGAATACGGCGACACCATTCCATGCAGGTATTGGTGTTCTTTTGGTCCAGATGATTATAGAAAGGGTGGTGCTGTCCGGCCTAGCAGATCCTCTTGCGGAAAGAGGAAAACACCCGCTGGTCGCCCTAATACAAAGAGGGGGTGTGTTTGCCATTTTATTGTGAAGCGTTTGATCGCTGAACCATCATTGGCTCTTGTGATATATAACCACAACAAGCATGTAGATAAGAAAGGCACACCATGTCATGGTCCCATGGACAAGATGGCTGTAGGGACGAAGGCAATGTTTGCACCTTACATATCGGATGAATTACTTCTTGAAGTTATGTCTTTGCTCTATGTTGGTATTCCTGTCGAGACCATAATGCAGAGACATACTAAAATGGTTGAAAAGCAAGGAGGACCATCAAATCGTGATGATCTTCTTACTCACAGATATGTTAGGAGGCTGGAAAGAAAAATGCGGCGTTCTGTTTATGAACTTGATGATGACGATGCTGTTAGTATGAACAAATGGGTTGAAAATAACCAGGACTGCGTATTTTTCTATGAAGATTTTTCTGATAATGATACCTTTGTCTTGGGCATTCAGACAGATTGGCAGCTACAGCAGATGATTCAGTATGGCAACCGCAGTTTACTGGCTTCTGATTCAAAGTTTGGAACAAACAAGTTAAAGGTCTGTCAATGTCATCTGGTTCATTTTTTGTTTTCTCATAGTACTTTAGTTTGCTTGATTTCTTAGTAGTATCGTTGTTTGCCATTTTGCAGTATCCTGTACATAGCATCCTTGTTTTCGACCAGCAGAAAAATGCAATTCCTGTTGCTTGGATCATCACTCCCAATTTTACACATGGTGAGATACATAGATGGATGGGTGCTCTATATGATCGAGTTCGTACAAAAGACCCGATGTGGCAGTTGGGTGGCTTCATTATTGATGATCCCTTGACCGATATGCGCACTATAAGGTAACTAATGCTTCTCTGCCAGTGTACTGCTTCCTGGGTTTGTGGTGCCTGAGTATATTGCTTGCTGAACAGGGAAGTGTTTCAGTGCCCGGTGTTGATTTCCTTATGGCGTGTCCGTCACGCTTGGCATAAAAATTTGATGAGCAAGTGTTCAGATTTTGAGAGGCGTTCAATGATGGCTAAACGACTCGGGGAGGCAATATCCAGCATCTGTAGAGGAAATGGTGATATAGAATTATTTCAGGCCTTCCTGGAAGATTTTATTGATTGCTCTGGCTTTGTGGACTACTTCAAAGCTCTATGGCTTCCAAGACTTGGTTGGTCCATGTACCTTGCTTTTCTAGCCAAAATATCTGGATTTTACTTGTTACAGGGTATTTGATAAGTTCTCTTATCCAACCATTTAATCTCAATATCTTCCAGGGGCATGGACGGACATCTTGAAGACCAACCCGTTGGCTACTGCTGAGGTAGCTTCAGCAATTGAGAGATACCATCACCTGCTAAAACTTCGGCTGTTGAATGAGGCAGATGAAAGCATCTACCAGCGTGCAGACTGGTTGGTTCATAAGTTGGGTACGAAGGTTCACTCGTACTGCTGGCTGGATGAATTTTCTGGGAAGGACAGCTTCTCTCGTTACTGGAGGAGTGAGTGGAAAACTGGTCCAAACCCATGGCAGCAGGGATTGCAAATTCCGGATTCTGATATTGTAATTGAAGGCAACTGTGCTAGAGTGGTCTGCCAGAAACACAAGGAGAAGTCCCATGCCATACTGAACCCAGGTTCTGAGCTTGCATTGTGTGACTGCAGCTGGTCAAGGAAGGGAAACCTTTGCAAACATGCAATGAAGTCGGCAAAGGTTTGCCGTGACAGGGGATTGGCACCGCCATCTTTGGCGCTGCTTCGCTACTACCAGGCACTGGCAAATGTTGTTCATTGCCCACCCAGTGACTCTGTGATATGCGACCATGCAATCGCGGTGGCAGTTTCTGTGAGAACACAGTTAGATGCGTTGCTTTCCGCCACCAACGGCAGTTCTCCAGATACCTCACTTTTCAAGGGTCCACAATCAACCAGTGACAATGAACCCAGAGAACTTGATGTTCGGGAAGCCCACATTGAAAATGGCAGTGAAGTTCCCGCTGACGAGGATAGCGATGAGGACAGTCCTGCTTGCAAGAAAAGAAAGCCTAGAGGACCATCTGATGAAGACGAAATCGCTACAGCGACGCAAGTTTCTGAAGCTGAGAGCAGTCAAGCAACTTCTATACGGGAACTTGATCGATCTCAGGATAGTCCTGCTCCCCAGGAAAGAACGCAAGTTTCTGAAGCTGAGAGCAGTCAAGCAACTTCTATACGGGAACTTGATCGATCTCAGGATAGTCCTGCTCCCCAGGACAGAGTGCGCAGAGAAACTTCTGACGGGTATGAAGGAACTGCAGTGATGGAAATTTCTGATGACGAGGAAGAAACTGCAGCGGTGCAAATCACACAACCTTCTGAAAGTGAGAACAGTCAAGCGACTTGTGTGCAGGAAGTTGATCGCAATCAGGATAGTCCTGCTCGCCAGGAAAGAGGGGGCAGATAACCTTGGGACGGTGATGGAGGAACTGCGACGGTGCAAGCTAGCGATGGCGACAAGGAAACTGCAGCTGCTTAAAGAAACTGATGGACTGAATGATTCTTCTGTCGAGGTTAGATTAGCTGATCGGATAGATGGGACATGACGCCTTAGGCCTCTCGTTTCTCGTCTGAAACCACCAGTTTGTTTGTGCGGTTTGTATGTTTTCAGCTACCAAAACTTCATGCTTACTGAATGAAGTCAGGCAACACGCAACCAATGCTTATCCTTGTAGCGGATCAGGGAACCATGTGAATAAAGCGCAACAATCTCATGTACGTGGTTTACAATCACATGAGCTTGTTACTTTGTCCCCTGTATTACGACGATTTTCCCCAAATGATGGGCAAATCTGAATTGCTGCTGATGGAGGTTATGTTAATCTTCTCTTCCCGCAGCGTGCTCGTACTGGGAGCGAGCAAGCTCGAAATAACAAGCCGCTTCATGGCAAGAGTGCATACATCTACTAAATTTCAGCCGACACGACTCATAACCTTCACCAAACTGAACTTTCATGGGCGTGAAACGAGCCTCGTGTTCTACCCGAGCTCCCCAACCCAAACACCAACAAAATCAGGACAAATCCCTCAATCAATACTTGTGGAGTACGACAATGGAACAAATGATTCGAACAGTTCTTTATTGACGATGAATGAACGCTTATATACAATGGCAACAGTCGCCTCTAAGGGACGCGATGGTTCATCGAGATGCCTTCCAAAAACTGCCGTGATCGGTTGCTGGCCACACATGTGAGAAGGAGCAGGGACTATCCCCTAAAAATCGTTTTTAACATGTACTGTACTAATTTGAACTAAAACCACAACGAGTAATTTGGAACGAAGGAAGGATTTTTTTTTGAAACTATTATGATTTTTATAGCAAATTCAGAAACTATACACCCTAATGAAGAAAAATCAAGAGTATCACCCCGTCGGCCTCCTGTTGACCGAAAAGAGACATTTCGGCCTCCTAATTTTAAATAATCCTAAAATTCATCAATTAATTACTACTAATAAACAAAGTCACAAAGAACCAGTAGCAAAAAGAATCATCTAAAAAGAATACTCCTAGCTCAAATTATAGGCAATCTAGTGATTTGAGAAAATTCATGAAAATTCAAATTCAAACTTCCAAATCTAGTCAAACTTGATATCTACAGAAACTTCATAAAATTTCTAATCTAATGCAAAAAGAATCAAATTAAAATACTAAAAATCCTATTTGATATGAATTTTCTAAAAAGTAGAGCAGGTGTTGGCCGAAGAGGGACTCTTTGGCCAACTGTTGGCCGAAAAGTCCTTTTTGGCCAACTGTTGGCCGAAAAGTCCTTTTTGGCCAACTGTTGGCCGAAAAGTCCACAAGAGACCAACGGGGTGATACTTTTGATTTTTCTCCATTAGGGTGTATAGTTTCCGAATTTGCTATAAAAATCATCATAGTTTTTTTTTAAAAAGGGAGTATATGGGACGGAGGGAGTACTTTCTACTGAGTGTGGAGTTCTCTAGGCATAGTCATATTTGTTCGTTGGATCTCAACCCGCCTGGATTCTAATGAATTCGAAGATGGAGAGAAGGCAGAGTGAGCTAGCTAGGGATGCCATTGGGAATTCTCAAAAAAAAAAAACTGGGGATGCTATTGGTGCACTGTATTCATGCAAGGGTTTCGGGTAGTGCCATAGGGGGGGTTTGAGTTGACACAAACATGAAGAGATTCTCTTTGGGGTTTCTGGGCTCTTTC
>NW_024116204.1:0-6020 GCF_003073215.2 Triticum urartu | reverse complement strand
GCTCGAGGCGGGATGAGCAGAGGGAGCGGAGCAGTTGGTCTTCGCGTGTCATTGTCCAGCGCGCTGTACGCCGCGCACCAAATATCCCGCGTGCGATGCAGAAATTCCCAGCGCGCTGAATGGTTTTTACAGCGTCTGTTGGAGATGCTCCGCGCGCTAAATTAGCGGTTTTTTCAGCACGGGCTACTTGTAGCGCCTTTGTTGGAGATGCTCTTAAGCAAGTCCCTTGTGTTTGGTTTGAGCGTTTTGCCTCTGGTGACTGTCGCTGGTTTTTTGACGAGTGCTCATGATCCTGCACTGTTTGTCCACCTTTCTCCTCGTGGTTGGACTCTTCTTTTATATGTTGATGACATGATCATCACTGGGGAAGACCTAGTACATTGCCTTTGTTAAGGCATGTCTCAGTGAGCAGTTTCTTATGTCTGATCTTGGCTCTCTTCGCTACTTTCTTGGGATTGAGATGTCTTCAACCTCTGATGACTTTTTTATTTCCCAAGAAAAGTATACCCAGGATCTTGCTCGTGCTGCTCTTACTGATGAGCGCACTGCTGAGACTCCCATGGAGCTCAATGTTCACCTCCGTGCTTCTCATGGTGACCCCTTTGTCTAATCCGGCGCTTTATCGTCATCTTGTTGGTAGTCTTGTCGATTTAGCTGTCACTCGTCCGGGTATCTCCTATCCTGTTCATATTTTGAGTCAGTTTGTTTTTGCGCCTACTTTGGTTCACCAGTCACCCTTCTCATAGTCTGTTCTTTCCTCGCTCTAGTTCCTTACTACTTCAGATATCGGATGCTACATGGGCTAGTGATCCCTTGAATCACCGTTCACTTTCTGCTTATCGTGTTCTCCTTGGTGGTTCTCTGCAGTTTCCCATTCGAGTGCAGAGGCTGAGTTCCGAGCTATGGCTCCTTTGACAACAAAGGTTACTTGGTTACGCTGGTTACTTCAGTAGTTTGATGTGTCTGTCACTACACTGACTGCACTATTGTCGTACAACATGTTGTATTGTGCTCGGCCCTGTGAAGCATGAGCTCACCAAGCATATTGGTGTTGATGCTTCATTCAGGTTGTTGCTCTTCAGTATTTGCCTTCCGAGTTAGAGTTGGTGAATTTCTTTACGAAGGCCCAAGCTAGAGTACAACATGTCTTCTATCTCTCCAAACTCAGTGTTGTTGATCCACCATGAGTTTGAGGGGGGTTAGAGTCATATATATCTACCCGTGCACCCTTTGTATTTTCTCTTTTCTATAAGGGGCTTTCTTCATATTGTACTGTACTGTACATGTACATGTACATGTATATTGTACTGTACATGTATATATACCGGCCTATGGCCACCTGGAAATACAAATTGCATATTTTCTAACAACATTGAGTACCCAATTGTGATAGAGAGAACATATCAGAAGGTACATACATGTAGGACTTCGGTGTAGTTAACAAGTTAGAGATAGAAATTAAGTGTATTATTATCTAAGCTTTGCTTGCTAATCCAAGTAAAGATAAATAAAATGATTGTAACAGGGAGAAGGTTATCGGCTAAATTTCTAAGGGGCGTATGCCCCGTTATCAAAAATTGAAAATCATAGCAAATTGTTCACCCAAGTGCAAGTGCAAAAATATCCTGGAACAACTATGATCTGAATGCCACTTTGCTTTCCTTTCACTGACCTAAGGCACTTAGGCACCTAACTACCAATAAAGTTGTAAGAACAACAGAAAAATCGATACACATTTTCAAGAATATACATAACTAAAAGGTCGACCAAGTTTCTTCTGGAAATTCATGTATATAAAGGAGCAATAACTAAGCGTGTACCTACCAACAGATATTACAAATACCTAATATGCATTCACTCTTTTAGTAGTACATCCCGAATCTGCACCCACTGGAAGTTTGCTATGTGCACAAACATTGATCTGGTTGTAGCATGGGCCATGTTGTGTGAAGTAATGAATGAAACAATTGGTTGTAAAATAGGGTGTATGGAACGGACAGCTGAGCTGAGAGATTTCAAGAGGATACTGCTCTGCAATTCGGCAGTTATTGACTGAAGGTGGGCAGTGGGAGACATGCGTTCGGGAGTTACGTGCTAATTGCAATTAGCGGTAAACATTCGAGGATTTTGGGCTGTAGAATTTGTTGTATGGACGAACATGATAGATTTGGATCTCCGCCCTTCGTGCTTTTATAGGGGTAATAGATTCAAGTGCATTAGAAATTTGACTGAGTCAGGTCTATTGATTTGCAGTGGGGATTGGACCATTACAGGAGCTCCTCTGGATTTGCGTGACCCAAGAATTCTTGCTGTAGCAGCTGCACAGCGTCGTCTTCTTGAAGCAGAGTATGACGAATATGGTGGTACTGATGCTAATGGTGCTGCATTCTGCCGTTCTGCTGCACTCATTGTAAGTATTTACTATTTCCAGGTTCTATTGTCCAGCCTCCAACACTTCCTACTGTTCAGTGCTTTTAGATATCATCCATACCTACAGTTTGGTTTATGGATTGAGTAGTTGTTCTTTTAGTTGGTTACAAATAGTACAGAATCGAGTGCATCTTTCTGTTCCAGCCTGCTTCCTTGACAATCTTATCATATTTCTGGTATTTTCAAGAGAAGAATATCTGAAAATTGCTACTTTTTTTCCCAGCTAATGGCCCTGTTGCTTCTAAGACATGCATTGTCGATCTCGGACAATGAAGGAGATGATGACGCTTCTACCATGTTCTCTGTGAGTCACATGTTGTTTCCTTTTTTCCCCTGTTAATCTCATTACATGAATTCTCAACCGATGTTTTGCAGCTTTTTCTTCTCCGAGCTGCTGGATTTCTGCTGCCATGCTATATAATGGCATGGATCTTCAGCATTTTGCATCGCCGGCGACAAAGGGAGGTATTTTTTTTATCCAATATCAATTGTGTCTCTCGCCATTTTTTTTTTTGCGAATATCTCTTGCCATTAGTTCATGTGAACCTTTTTGTTGAAACCATTACATGTATTAGTTTTTGTATCCTCTTAACCATTGAGAAGCACCTAACCTTTCAGTTTCTTTTTATTGGCAGGAAGCGGCCTCAATTGCCACGGCAGAGGTAGCATTCATCCTGCAATCAGCCCAGGGCCGTGCCCTTCAGTTTACCATCGCTCCAGACTCTCCAACCACCCCACAGCATGAGCCACAGCAGCAGCAATAGCTAAACGACCCAGTAGTTCCACAAGTACTGGCACAATGCGTGCTTGAAGATGTGGGTCTGGGTGCCTATTTTGTTGTTGGTGCTGGCTCATCAGGAATGCTAGGAAGCCTTCCTGTGGCCAGGTAAAAACCTCGTATGGTGAGTCTTATTTGTCTCGAGCAATGTGACTAAACCTGTGTGTCTGAATGTAATTTAAGCACTGATTTAATGTAAATTTTAACATCTACCATTACTATTTTGGTGCAACCCGTGTCTTGTGCTCTAAGCGCAATGATTTAATGGGCAAGATATATTGCCATATGGGTAACCTGCTGGATGCTCAACTAGGAAGGTTCGTTTGAAATTGCAAGTCGTTAGTGCATCTAGGTGACCGACCGAACACACAGTATTTTTTATACGCCACGCAAGTCTACTTCTCGGTAGCATCGCACGGCCAACACTATTGTAGACAGCTCATGTGTACTCCCTACTTTAGTGATCTGACAGCTCATATGTACTCCCTCTGTACAGAAATAAAAATAATATAAGAGCGTTTGGATAGTACGCTTTTATATTTCTTTATGGAGGGAGTACCGCAAGGGACTACCTTATTCTAATCTACTCATCGGTGCCTCCCAATCCCCCCTCTTTCCTACTTCAAGCCACCCTGTTTCAGTGCCTGTCTTCATGCCCGCACACGTCCCCACACTAGCACCCGTCCACATATTCCTGGTTGTTGAGGCGAAATTCCAGACACATACTAGCCCTCGTTGAAGCATTCTCTAACATCCCCACTATGTCGGCACTGCCAAATCTTGCTGTTGTCGCAATCGTCGTGGCCACAAATAGTTTAGTTTCTGTGAGATAGGATAGTTGGGAATGTTGCAGCACATTGTATTGATCCATAGGACAGTTACATATATACACAAGTATACTTCACTTCTAACATCCCCACTACGTCGGCACTGCCAAATCTTACTGTTGTCGCAATCGCCGTGGCCACAAATAGTTTAGTTTCTGTAAGATAGGATAGTTAGGAATATTGCAGCGCAGTATTGATCCATAGGACAGTTACATATATACATAAGTATACTTCACCTTCAAGACCATATCTCGAGCTAAAAGGGAAGAGATTAGCTGAGGCTAAGTATGGAGGTAAAACATCCTACGTGATTGCATGAGATACAATGCCTATATTCCTACACCCTGCAGTCGAAGCGTCGTCAGAGTGGATGCCAAGACTCTTGCGAAAAGCTTCGAATGAAGTAGATGGAAGACCCTTGGTCATGATATCAGCGAGTTGATGAGTAGTTGGAACATGAACAATAGGAAACCGTCCCAAGGCCACCTTCTCACGGACAAAGTGAATATCCAACTCAATGTGCTTGATGCGGCGATGATGAATGGGGTTACCTGAGAGATAAATAGCGGAGACGTTGTCACAAAATACCATCGTGGCCTTCTCAATGAAGCAATGAAGTTCACCAAGAAGTTGACACAACCAACAACATTGGCAACAACTCGATATTCGGCCTCGACACTAGATCGAGATATGACGGGTTGTTGCTTGGATGACCATGACACAAGTGAGTCACCAAGATAGACGCAAAACCCCGAGGTGGAGTGGCATGTATCAGGACAACCAGCCCAGTCAGCGTCAGAGTAAGCGGCAATGTCGATGGAGGAGATGCCGGTAAGCTGAAGACCGTGAGAAGTGGTGCCACGTATATAGCGAAGCAGGCGCTTGACCATCCCCCAATGAGTATCCCGCGGAGAATGCATGTGCAAACAAACCTGCTGGTCGGCATAGGCAATATCTGGGCGAGTCAAGGTAATATACTAAAGAGCACCGGCAAGGCTTCGGTAGAAGGTGGCATCGGACACTAGGTTGCCGGTGGTAGCTAAAACCGTGGACTTAGTGTCAACAGGTGTAGTAGCCGATTTGCAATTAGACATGCGAGCTCGATCAAGAAGTTCCTCGACATATCACTCTTGCGAGAGCAAAGATCCTGAAGCTGTGCGCTGAACAGCAACACCAAGAAAAAAAATGAAGAGGTCCAAGGTCCTTCATCTTGAACTCGGCACTGAGAGAGGTGATGATCAACTGAAGGAACATCGGAGGAAGCGGTGAGCACAATGTCATCAACATACAAGAGCAAGTAAGCCATGTCCGAACCGCGATGAAGGACGAAAAGTGATGTGTTAGAGAGGGTCGCAGAAAAGCCAAGCCGTCAAAGAAAATCCCCAATGCATGTGTACCAGACGCGGGGAGCCTGTTTAAGTCCATAGAGGGACTTAGACAATAAACACACATGCTTCGGGTGATCCGTGTTGACCAAACCTGAAGGTTGAGCACAATAAACCCGTTCCTGTAGTACTCCATGAAGGAACGCATTGGAGACGTTCAACTGATGAATAGGCCAATGACGAGAGGCGGCAAGATGGAGCACTGTGCGGACAGTAGCAGGCTTTACCACGTGACTGAATGTCTCTCCAAAATCAACACCAGCGTGCTGAGTGAATCCTCGTACGACCCAACGAGCCTCGTAGCGATCCAGGGAACCATCAGGTTTGAGCTTGTGTCGAAAAACCCACTTGCCGGTGACGATGTTGGTACCACGAGGCCGAGGTACGAGGGTCCAAGTACGGTTGGCCTGCAAAGCATCAAACTTCTCTTGCATAGCGGCATACCAGGCAGGATCTCGAAGAGCTGCACGAACGGATGTAGGTACCGGGGATAACGCGACGGAGGCCATATTGGCCTGCTCATAGCATTGGTTGGGCTGGATGATACCCTGCCGTGCGCATGCATCCATGGTATGAATGGAAACGACAGAGGGGCACCGC
>NW_024116203.1:0-6857 GCF_003073215.2 Triticum urartu | reverse complement strand
AACGATGTGGGAGAGGAATCCGCGGAGCCTCTACCGCAAGAATGGCAAGGCGCTCCAACTCGCCATTGAGTTGTTGGAGCGCGAGGCGAACAAGGAAGCGAAGATAGCCTGCCATGCGAATGAGGAGGACCGCCTGCTCCGCAGGCTGCCGGTCGAAAGGTGCAGCTCCGACTCTGACCTGACGGACGGCTCCGCCTACAGCTACGACGACGACGCACCTCCGCACGTCGATGCCTACATGGAGGGGGGGGGACAGCTGCATCGACGACCTGAAGGGGAAGGGGCTGGCAAGGAAATTGTGATTTCCTCCGCCCTTCCCCGTTCTATTTATGACGACGACGCACCTCCGCACGTCGATGCCTACATGGAGGGGGGGGGGACAGCTGCATCGACGACCTGAGGGGGAAGGGGCTGGCAAGGAAATTGTGATTTCCTCCGCCCTTCCCCGTTCTATTTATATTTTATCTATTTATGTTTTATTAGTAGTTTGTAGTATGGATTTGCACTGTCCGCCGTTGAACTCCGATGAACTATGTTCCTCTTGTTCGGTGATGAAATGTTGATCCATTGAACTACGCATTGATCATGTTTTTGTGTAGTGTTGCATGATTTGAGGTTTCAGATATGAGGGACGCGGGTGTGGAAGGCAACATATAATGTCAGTGCCCGTGGACGCGCCTAGAGGCGTACGCAGGCGTTTGAGAGGCCGGATTTGCCAAGTCTGGCTGTAGATGCTCTTAGTGATGTATCTAAAACAAGTCTTTTTGAAGCATTTGGTGAGAGAAAACTTACGAAATGTCCACGCTCGATGTTAAGATTAATATCAAAATTAAGATATGATTGATTTCTCTTTCATCATTAAATAAGACGCTACATCATATCTTTGACTATGAAATGATACGCCTAACCGTAATGAGAGTATCATAACTAATAATGTATATAAGATGGTCAATTTTTATAAGATGGCACAAAATTAAATGAAAAAAGATAGTCGAGTATCATATTATGATACCGTATTATAATAAATATATTCTATTATGTGTCATGCATCACAATAAATGAGATATGATAATAATATATGATACTATACACTATAAAAATAATATCATACTCCCAGTACAACCAGTCTACTAAGAGCGAAATTGTTTACACATTCAATTTGGAACGATTTAGCATTACATCTGCGTGATCGAACGTATATTTAGCAGACTTTCGGACGCTTCTCTGGCGTACATATATATACCCCCACAGAAAAGCATTTTAGGATCGAAACAGAGCTTGGCACTTGATTCCCCTTAGAGACTGCAGCGACAGTAGGGACTTCACAACAGTTTTGCACGTGTGGACGACCTTACGAGCCCCTGCACCTATGGTACATACTAACTTGAGTAGTGCACACACTCTATATATTACTGCATTTCACAAAGTTTGCTCGAATTTATGTTCGGATTCATCCGTAGTTGACAGACTAGTAACAACCACTATGTGCTGGTGATCAATGATCAATTGACCATGCATGTGTGCCCGTGTGAGACGTGCTTACTAATTAACCTTGCAGGGTATCATCGGCATCCGCACGGCCATCCTGTTCCTCGCTGCGCTCGCGTGGTGTAGTGTGCTCGCCGCGGCCGCCGCCGGCGAGGTGGACGGCGTGTTCAACGTCAAGGACTACGGTGCTCGAGGCGACGGGGTCACCGACGACACCAAGGTACGTACGCCGCACGCGCGCGATGCCCGAGTTGCTGTTGCGCTCTCGATCGAAATGAGAGACCTACGTGACGGATGTGTGCTCATTATCTGTACTGCATGGGAAGGCGTTCGTGCACGCATGGACCGCGGCGTGCGGCGCCAGGGGCTCGTCGGCGTCGACGCTGCTCGTGCCGGCGGCCAAGTCCTTCCTCGTCGGCCCCACCAGGTTCAACGGGCCCTGCGCCTCCACCAGAATTACCGTCCAGGCACGCATGCACCGTTCGTCTTTCCTGATCTTGTCTTAGATCTAGGCCGTGGTTTGCGTGGCTTCATCTTCGTGCGGCCCTTGCTTTGACTGTCGTAGGTCATGGGCACGATTACGGCGCCGCCGGCGGGCGCATGGAGCGGGAAGAACTATTGGCTGATGTTCTACAAGGTCCACGGGCTCACGGTTACCGGCGGCAGCACCGGCTTGCTCGACGGCAGAGGCTGGACGTGGTGGCGCAACAAATGCAAAGGCTATGCTGTGAGCCCAACTCGTCTCTTGCAAGAAAGAAAGAAAATATTTTAATTCCTCATTGCATTTGTGCCTTTTGATTTATTTATCAATCTTTGTCTGAGTGAAAGTATTTAATTGTTGATCTTTTCTTTAAAACGATGCATTTATCAGTTTCCACTCACCTATTTTTTCTATATATAAGTTTTCACTCACCTATTTTTTTCTGTACATAAGTTTTCACTCACCTATTATTGTTGTTTTCTTTCAGGACTGTGTAACCAAGGCACCGACGGTTAGTACAAACATAAGCAAGTATAGTATGTAGGTAATTAACATTCATAGATCGACGTGCATGTAACCTCATTGCGTACGTACCACCACATCGATCCATGCAGGCGTTGGTGGTCATGAGCTGCGCCGACGTGGAGCTGCGCCAATTCAGAAGAAGGACAGCCCGCAGATGCACATCGCCGTCAGCCAGAGCAGCAAGGTCCACCTGACGCAGCTGACCATCACCGCGCCCGGGGATAGCCCCAACACCGACGGCGTGCACATCTCCCAAAGTGAAAACGTCCACGTCAGCAGATCGACCATCGGCACCGGCGACGACTGCGTCTCCATCAGCTCCAGGAGCCGATTCGTCACCGTCGACGGAATCGTGTGCGGCCCCGGCCATGGCGTAAGGTAACAAAGGTTTTCCGTCGATCTGCGTTTTCCTCTAGCATGCACTCGAAGAAGAGGAGTAAATGATGTGATGGCCGGGCTTTGTGTTTCTTGGCTAGTGTGGGGAGCCTGGGCAGGAATGGAGCGACCGCATCCGTGGAGTACATCGACGTGAAAAACGTCCACTTCATCAACACTACAAATGGGGCAAGGATCAAGACGTGGCAGGTAAACCGGCCTTCGCTTACTAACGAGCTATCTGACGCCCAGGTGATCATATTGTTTCTTCGCGCTGCAGGGTGGGAAAGGTTACGCGAAATCCATCTCCTTCACCGACATAAAGTTCACCAACGTGGACCATCCTGTGGTCATCAACCAATTCTACGTAGACCACCACCATGTCCCAAATATGGTAGTCCATGTGTTCATTAACTGTTGGACGATCTGTATACGTGTGATGTGGAGCAGCTAGTAATGATGTTTGCGCGTCTTCTGGGTGTCTTAATTTGCTGTAGGGGGCGGTGGCGTTGAGCAACATAACGTACAAGAACCTGAGGGGGACATGGAAGCACAAGACGGCCGTGGACTTCAACTGCGGCGAGAGCGGCAGCTGCACGAATATCCACGTCAACTCTGTGGCGATCACCGCTGCGGACGGCGGAAGAACCGTGTCCCGCTGCCAGAACGCGCAAGGGGACACCTCCGGATACGTCTACCCCAAGATCCCTTGCCTTAAATAATAATAGCTAGCAGGTAGAAGGCGATCTAAGTCCGCGCGTGTTTATGTGTGTGTATTTTTTGTTTTATTTTTAAAGTAAGAGAAGGGGTGGCAGTGGTATTGGGGTTGAACAGTTGCGAATGAATCTTTTTGACAGACTTCATAAATTTTCATTGCACACTGGTAGACTATGAAATTAGAATCCGGAATCAGTTGTTTATTACTCCCTCTGTCCTATAATATAAAAGCGTTTTTTACATTAGTATAGTGTCGAAAACTCTCATATATTATGAGACGGAGGAAGCATTTGACACTTTCAACTTATGTCTGGCTATCAAAATCTGATGCATCATTAACAGAAATTCAACGCATATGTCTTGGTGAAAAGTCAACTTCGCAATCGTTGCAAGTTCAAAATCAAATCTTACTGGGTCTATTCATGTGGGTTGTACCATATAACCAATCCAGAACTGCACTCCCCTGTAGTATTATGATTCAAAAGTTGCCTGGGTAGTGCTATCAAAGTTACTATTTTTCTAGAATTTCCTATTTTGCACCCATTAAAAGAAATTCATGTACGGACGGTTTATTCAATAAAAGAGATGCTAAAACCATAACGTGCACAGACAGAAGTTGAATATTTCTTTATTTTCTGTAGGCACTTGCACCCTTTTGAAATTTTTAGAAGGACATCATTTGATCAACCAGTGAAAAGAAATTTGAATTGTTTATATAGTACTCCCTCCGTTCCATATTATTTGTCGTGGTTTTAGTTCAAATTTGAACTAAAACCACGACAAGTAATTTGGAACGGAGGGAGTAGTTCTCAAACCAAAGAAGCCAAACTAATTTAGAAACTTCATGTAAGAAAAACCTATCGAAAGAAAGTCAAATTGTTTATATAATACAGTAGTTCCCACATCAAAGAAGCCAAACTTATTACGGAAGTTAATTTAAGAAAAGTAGACTTCACCGTGACTTCGAAAACATCGATGGAGAATTCTGAAACTTGCCTCGAAAAATGTGTCTGAAGATCACGAATATCACGTGCAATTAGGCTACTATGTGAAATCCTACAATTACACTATACCACATGTTATTTCCCTAACATGAAAGCCGGAAGATGGCTATAAAGCTGGTGGCTGATTCAGAACTAATAACACATAAACGTTCATAGATAGAGCCGTCCGACCAAGGTGTGGACCAAGTCCTTGAGCACAAAGGAAAAAGGACATAATGCATTATGTTTTGGAAAAAGCAATGGTTCAGCCGACGGATCAAACGCACTGCATCCACAGCCTCCTAAGGCCAACACGTGTCCTTATCCATTCATTATGTACTCTCAGCCTTCCTACGCCCGACCGTAGCCATGGTTGATGCTCGTCGCTCCGGCCGATGATGCTTTTTATACTTTACGCGACAAAGACTCTGTTGCAAAAGCCGTCTGACAACATCATCTTTGTTGTATAAATTTCTTGACACAACAGATGACACCATCTTTTCAGTGAAAAATTTCTGCAATATTATTCATGTTGCAAAAGTCTTCCTGCAACATCATCTATGTTGCAAAAAACGTCCAGACAAAAATAATAATTCTGCAACACCACGACTATTGCAAAAGTCCTCCTGCAACCTCACTTGTATTGCAAAAAAAAGTTGAAGAAAAAAGTCTAAAAATTAGGGCGTAAATAACGCTTCGATGGTTTCGCAACAAATAAGCAATTGTTGCAAAGCGAGTTGCGCAACATCTACCTTGTTGCAATTCCCATCGCACCTCATTTGGTAGATCTGACGGCTATTTGTGGCTCAATCCAACAATCCAGGAGGCAGAAAGATCCGCCGACCGATGCGTAGGGTTGCCCTTATGTTTTAGTCCTGAAGCAACTATACTTTTCGTTATAGAAAGTTCAATGATTTTTTCCCTTCAGTTGACAACACCAAAGAAAATATAGCGATAAAAGCCAGAAAGTATACATGGACATCATGTAAATTACTGGAATCTTATATTCTTAAGAAGTTAATCCCCACTACTACCTAGTGGTTCCCATTCTTATCTCTACTATTAAAGGGGGATCGAACGTCGTGATGGTTCAACCTCCCCTCGTGGTTTGACCACCTCGTTCGATCTCCCCGCCTCGATCACTCCTTTTCACCCCACGTCAGAAAACGCAGCATGAAAAAGAGGAAAAATAAAACAACCATGACCCCACGAACACCCGTCCCACGATCCAATCTCCCCCGATGTAGCGCCCAAGATGCGATTCTATCCCAATCATGTGGTGAATTCATGATCACGGCACAATCGCATTTCGAGCGCATAGCAAGGTGGATATCATTACTGTTGGGGAACGTAGTATTTCAAAAAAAATTCCTACGATCACGCAAGATCTATCTAGAAGGAGCATAGCAACGAGAGGGGAGAGTGTGTCCACGTACCCTCGTAGACCGAAAGAGGGAACGTTTAGTAACGCAGTTGCTGTAGTCGAACGTCTTCGCGATCCAACCCCGATGTAGCGCCCAAGATGCGATTCTATCCCAATCATGTGGTGAATTCATGATCACGGCACAATCGCATTTCGAGCGCATAGCAAGGTGGATATCATTATTGTTGGGGAACGTAGTATTTCAAAAAAATTCCTACGATCACGCAAGATCTATCTAGAAGGAGCATAGCAACGAGAGGGGAGAGTGTGTCCACGTACCCTCGTAGACCGAAAGAGGGAACGTTTAGTAACGCAGTTGCTGTAGTCGAACGTCTTCGCGATCCAACTAATCAAGTACCGAACGCACGACACCTCCGCGATCTGCACACGTTCAGCTCGGTGATGTCCCTCGAACATAAGTGTCTCTCATAATAGATTAATATGGTAATTTAACTTTCTTTCTAGGGAAGTGTTCCATGCCTTTCCTTAATGGAAATTGGAATTTAATATTCCCTTCCTTCATATCAATAATTGCACCAATCATTCTAAGGAAAGGTCTACCAAGAATAATGGGACATGAAGGATTGCTATCTATATCAAGAACAATGAAATCTATGGGCACATAATTCCTACGGCGATGATGAAGTTACCGACGCAGGGCTTCGCCTAAGCACTACGACAATATGACCGAGGTGGAAAACTATGGAGGAGGGCACCGCACACGACTAAAAGATCAACTTGTGTGTCTATGGGGTGCCCCCTCCACCGTATATAAAGGAGTGGAGGAGGGGGCCGGCCAGCCTCATGGGGTGCGCCCCAAGGAGGGAATCCTACTCCTACTAGGAGTAGGTTCCCCCCTTTCCTC
>NW_024116202.1:0-11716 GCF_003073215.2 Triticum urartu | reverse complement strand
GCAGACGGTGGTGGGCGCGTCGGGGGGGGGGGGGGGGATGATGATGGCGGCGCGCCTTCGGCTCGCTTCAGTGATTGTAGTCGTCGCTAGGTGGTCTACGGATCTGGATGTAATTTTTATTATTTCTAGTGTTCGTTGTACTGCCATGATAGAAGATGAATAGATTGAAAGTTTTCTCGCAAAAAAAAAAACTTAGCCACACCTACCTAGCTATCGCGTCAAACTGAGGGAACACATACGGTTACATAGGACCAACCTTATATGATGGAATTTTGTTTGTGAAGGCAAGTCATGAAAAATGTCTCATACAAATAGAAATGGAAAGATGGTGCGAATTGCAAATATTTTTTCATAATAAAAGTAATTAGACTCATAGACATGCGTTATTGTGCTCTTTTCCAGAATCTCGTATTATGTCCAGATATTTTCTTTATGTGATGTCACTAAATGAAACAAAATTTAGATAGTTCACTAGTTTATATGAATATCAGTTCAGTCAACGAACATCAAAACCAGGTATATTACGATGACACATGATAGTAGCAGACTGATGCATGCAAACTGAATTAGTGAACTTCATAAAAAATCCCCGCAAATAAGAGAAATTCATTAAAAAATACATATAATTATAGTTCTAAATCTTTACTACAATCCTATGCCAAACTTAATGCATATTTATGATCAATAAGGGCTTTTGCATGACTAAATTTATATGTATAAATTTTATTGGATTCTCGAAGAGTCTATGAATTTGTTTGGGTTTTCACTAAGAGAAAAAGGAAAATATATATGTAAAAGTAATATTTTATTTATCAAACAATAATAATAATGAAAATTAAAAACTCAATAGTAATTAATATAGCTTTCTATATGATTTTTCAATAAAAAAATATGTATATGAATACATTGCCCGAGCAGGTATGTTGGCCAACGTGCTAGTTCCGAAAAAAGAATACTAAGGGGGAGTTTTGACTAATTAGTTAACGGAGCCTTTGGCTAACCCATACGTGAAACCTTGCATATCCGTAGATGCAATCTTGCGTTAAATAAGTATAGCGTTTACATTCTTGCCTATTATGTCATCTCGGCGGCTAGCGGCCTATAAGTATGAGCTAGGTTGCCTTTTGACCAACAATGGAAGTACTTGGTCCCCCTGAAAGGAGCCAATTGTTGTTCCGCTGACTTTGAGATGTTGACACAAACTAGTTAGCAATGGAGTACTTGGTCCTCCTGTATGAACTAATTACTCTATTTTGCAGCTCATGGAGATCTCTAACTGAAATGGAGTATGTGGTCATCACTGCAGCGTGTGGACAAACAGACACTTCCGGCCTTTAGGTGTAGTTGGCGAAAACGATTGCATGAGGTGTGTTCAACCAGTATGACCAGCGAGCCACTTGTAGATAATATGGATGAGCCATGCAACCAGTATGACTTGAACTTGCTTCATGTTTTATATTAAATTGTTATGTGCATCACATGATGCAGAGGCTAGATATTTCCTTGTAAAAAAGAAGAGAAACTATTGAATTTATTCATGATTTTGTATGCCTGGTCGTATCCTCTTGGTTTACGTGACCCCATATTATATTCGTGTGTAGCAGCCTCCCCATAGATGTTTGACTTTGTACACCTATTTGAGGGCAGACACTCCATTATACATGTGGCACACTAGCTAAGAGTTTACCGCCCCTCACGGTGTTCTGCAAGTGAAACACTTTTGCGATTCAGGTACGCTCTATCGACCTTTGCTTTATTTTTGCTGGTTTGAAGTTTCTGCACTTTTTCAGCTAGCTACATATCACTCCTACTTGTTTCTTTGAGACTACTATACATAATTAGAATTTCCATCTGTATGCCCAGAAACAGAACACGTTGCTACACAAATTTATGTAGCTAGCTGAAACAAGTAGTAGCAACGTGTTCTGTTTAAACATGTAGTCATTTACCAGACTTTCGTGTGGACAAACAGACTACTGAGTTTAAACCTTTCCTATCCTCATATTTAAAGAGCTTTTTTATAGAAGTCACTAGCAACTTTAAGGAGATATTTGTCTCAGTAACAGGTCCATCAAGAGAATTTTCTTCCTCCTCCTTTGATTGGAAACAACATGAAAGTATGCATTGTTCCTGTCACCCTCTAGAATGTCTCTATCTTTAACTCTTCGTATAACCTTAGTTTCCTCTTGGAACCAAATGTTTTGTAACTCAGACTAAATCTCTTTCAATTTATGATGCTCAATTTTTGAGATCACGGAGGTTTCGGCCCTTATGTCTACCTTATCATACTCCTCGACAAGTCTATTTCTTTAATTTCCTAACGGAGGCTTCAACATTTGGGATCTAGCCTTTAGTGATTTTTCTAAGCTTCCTCATTTTCAACTACCAGACTTTCATTGAATTTTTTCTATTGACGGTTCATGCCAATTTTTTTCAACTAGTTCTCTGCAATCCACTCTAAGTAGCCACCATTTTTCAAACTTGTAGCTACCAGCTCTGGCTTGCTTATCTAGTCTAGAATCCCAAATAATGGGTGTATGATCACTCCCTAGTCTAGGAAGTGCAATGCTAGAAGCTAGAGGAAAAAGTTTGTATAGTTGAGTATTAGAAAAAGCCTATCTATGGTGGACATAATTAAGTCAATTTGATTATTGACCCAAGTGAATTTCCTACTTGAGAGTTTAACTTCTAGTAAACTCCAAATCTCAACCCAAGCGTTGAAGTTATCACTTCATTTATGGTTGATAACTCAATTGCTTTTCGCATGATTGAATCTAACCAAGTTAAAATCCCCACCAATAAGTGTGGGAATAATATAGTCTATAAACAAAGAGTGTAACTCAGAGGGGAATTCCTCTTTTCCTTCCTCTTACGAATCCACCAGGGGGTTCCATAAACTGTGATCGCCCTGAACTCTACTTTACTACTCTTAAGCCTAAGGTGACAAGTGATATAAAATTTCCCTATGTACCAATTTAGGACTTCAAAGATACCATCATCCACTCCCATTAGAATGCCTCTTGGAGAGCCAACTAAGGGGAGGTGGTTCTAAACAAAAGTTCTACTACCAACTAGGGTTTTTAGGAAAGAATTTGAAAACTCTTGCTTCTTAGTTTCCTGGAAACCAACTATAGTAACATGAGTTTTGTTAATCAAACTACAAGAGCATAAATGCCCCTAACATTCCAAAACAGTCTATTCATGGAGATCCTTTGGTCATGCGGTGCTTGCCCCACCTATAGTTCAAGTCAAAAGCTCACAGGTCACTACCAGGAGTGACACCACGCTCTTCAACAAAATCATCTAAGAAATTATTACTCCTAACATTGAGTGGAGTAGAAGTGACATAACAAAAGTCCTTGATGTAAAAATATTAATAACTAAATTATATAGGTCTACTGTATTGGTAGATCTAGAAGAATTACCACAATCCTCGACCTCAACTCCAATTTTATGAGCTACTGAAACGAAAGGATTATTGAAAAGAGAGAGCCTAGTGTTCTTTTTACCTGTTTTAGGGTCCTCCACTGTCTGAACCTCCTGTGCTTTTTTGCATCATGGTTTGTACAATGAATAGGACCTTGGAGATCTACCTTGTGGCTTGTACAAGGCCCTAATTCTTCTTCGTAGGACCAATATCAGGCTGCTGTCTAAGCTTGGGGAAGTGAACTTCACACTCTCGCTTTCAGCCTCAAACCCCTACTCAGATTTGCTATTGGAGTTTTCCTAGTGTCCAGGATGTCTTCAAGAGTCTGTCATCATCCCTGGTAATCTCATCTGTAGAATCCTCTTCGTCATCATCAGCCAATTCCATTTCTATCAGAAGTGAAACACATTGGTCTCTATTGGGATTTCCAGAGGTAATCAGGTTAATCGGATCTCTTCTAGCAGCTTGAAGGGATGGTAGGGACTAGAGGGGGTTAATTTATGTGCCTAGATAGATAGATCCAAACAATGCATACTTGTGCGTGATTGATCTCTTCTATGTGCGTTACTGATGCACACTCTACATTGCTTGATTTCCCCCCTTTTTTATGAGAAACGCAACTTTATTACTTAAACCATGTATGGGTTTTCATCAAATACAATTTGTACAACTTCGCGAGGGCATCTTCTTTGAGTGCGTGAAAAATTTGCAAGGGCATCAACTTTTAGTGCTTAAAAAGTTTTGTACTAGTATCATTTTCATCGAATAATACACATTATTTTAGACATTGATACAATTTTTTATAGGTGCACACTAATTTCTATTTGTATATGAATATATGTCTATGTTTCTATAAAATATAAAACATACTTATAACAATATAATTAACAAGAGATGATATTGATTCATTGCTTCAATAACCTGTTTACACAGGTAAGCACTATGTTGTAAGTGCACCAACAAAACTAACACACATCCATACAACTGCAAGATTAGTTGTCATATGCTCTTTATTGCATACTTGTAGCTCTATGCTCCTTTTGCCATTTATTGCATGGCTATACAAACTAATGTAGTTATGTTTCTATCTGGTCTCCTCGTGTGGTTTTTTTACCTTCATATACAATTGGATTCATCATTAATTAAAAATATGTTTGAACAAATAAATGACCATCATGCTCTCAATCATTTGGTAGAAGAAGAAGGATTGGACATTGAGATGTGTGTATGGATAGAGGATTGGGAATAAGAAGAAGGATTAGACATAGAAAAGTGGGCCCTAAAATTATCAGAGCCTCCGAAACATTATGGAGTGCACTCCAAATGATTATGAAGGTTGTAGTTTTGACAACTCTGCTATAGTTGCTCTGACCAGAAAACAACATTGCTGCTTTCGGAGGCATATATATGTTTTGAAAACTCTAGAAACTATAGTTGCTTTTGGAGTTCACTCCAAAACAATTATGTAGGTCTTGACTCTTGAATGATACTTAAAAGGTGTTAATTTTGCACCCACATCCTAGGCAATGGCTCGAATACAAGTTTATTTGTTGTTTTAGCTAGGTTTTGCATCTTTAAGAGTATAATAGATATAGTCCAGTTATTGTAATGGATCCATGGAAGCTGGAGTCTTTCACATGGCAACATATTCTTGCTCCTCGCAGATGTCAAAAGTTGACTGGTCTAGAATATATGTGGTCATGTATTCCTCTCCATTTCTTACACAATACATAGGGCCCGTGCGAGAAAGATATTTACATTGCGTCCTATCCCCTCCACCACCAACACCACCCATTTGCATATATGTAGTTGGTATTAATTTTTTATGCAATAAACAACGCTAGTTGTTGTCCGGAGCTCACCCATGCAGAGCCAATGAAACACCAACATCTGCCGGAATAGATGCCGCCCGGAGCAGCTACAAGCATTTTCCTCCGAAAGATTGGTTTTTTTTGCATCTTCAAATTCTTGAAAAAGGAAAATTAGAAATGTTTCGGGAGTTTTTATTATTGGAAGGAAGACTAGAATTCATAGGTTCACTAGAAGCAAGTCCACATATAATGATGGCATCTAGATTTAAAAACAACTTTAGTAACCTTTGGACGGGCGCATAGAGTGTGCATGTGCTCCTAGGTCGTTGATTTGACTGACACATATGGCTGGATTCATCTAAGAATAAAGTTTCTACTAAACACACATTTTTCGTCACATGTAATACATAGGTCACCAAACACATATCATTGGTTCATATAAGGACATGGCCTCCACCGCAGTCGGCAACCCACACGGTATGTGGAAGATGGGGTTGTTCTTTGGGAGAGGTCCCCACATAACCTAGATTCCTGAATAGTCTGCACTGCTAGGTAAGTTCACGAGTTTGCCCAATGATTGGCCGCATATTGCTACTTGTGATAGGCGTTGGGATTCCCCGAAGAGGAAGGATGATGTCGTATAGTAGCACAAAGTATTTCACTCAGTTAAGAACCAAGGTTTATCGAACCAATGGGAGACACCACACAGACACTTATGCAGTACCCGCATACACACAAAGCAAAAGCTTGCACCCAACATGGGCAAGAGGGTTGTCAATCCCCTTTTACTCGTTAATGGCAAGGATTAAATCTGATAGTGGTAGATAGATAATAATAAACGAAAATAAAAGGTAAATAATTGCAGCAAGTAATTTAGGGTTTTATTAAATATAAAGTGAATGGGCCCGAGGGCATATGTTCACTAGAGGCATCTCTCGCATGGGCATAACAACGGTGGGTAGATAAATTACTGTTGGGCAATTGATATAAAACACATAGTTATAATAATTCTTCATGGTATGATCAATACAAAGGCATTACGTCTGATACACTTAGACCATTAATCTTACTAAATTTACTGCTATTACTTCATCCCTTGACCACTATCCAGCATGCATCACAATGTATTAAGTTCATAACAAACAGAGCAATGCTTGAAGCATGATGACTTAATGTAGACAAAGTTAAATCAAATTCATATGATCGAACCCATCATTTTATCCTTAGTAGCAACAATACAAATACGTTCCTTGCAACTCCTCCTTTCACAGAGTAAGGACACTTCAAGATTGAACCTACTACCAAGCACCTCTCCCACTGAAGATAAATTGATCTAATTGGCCAAAAGAGATAGATAGATCGAAGAGAAATACAAGGCTATAAAATCACACATAAATAAATGTCAGAACAGACTCAAATAGTTTCAATGAATAACCTGATCATAAGCCCACAATTCATATGGTTCCAACAAACACACCGCAAAAGGTTTACATCGAATAGATCTCCGAAGGAAACATTGTATTTGAAGATCAAAGATTGAGAGAGAGAGAGAGAGAGAGCCATCTAGCTACTACTATGGACCCGTAAATCCTGTGGGAACTACTTGCACATCATGATGGAGGCAACAAGGTTGATGAAGATGGCCTCCGTGATGGATTCCCCCTCTGGCAGAGTTCCGGTAGAGGCCTCCAGATGGAATGACGGAAGAACAAAGGCTTGCGGCAGTGACAAAACTGTTTCGAGTCTCCCTCTAGGGGTTTTTGGATTTATGGGAATTTACAGCGCTAGAATTAGGTCAAACAGAGGCCTGTGGGGCCCATAAGCTCAAGGGGCGTGCCCCTTGAGCTTGTGGCCTCCCGACAGGTCTTTTGGCCCTCCACCGAAGCTTTTAGTGTCTCTTCTGGTCCATAAAAAATCACTGTAAAGTTTCATCGTGTTTGGACTTCGTTTGGTATGATTTTCTGCAAAACAAAGAAAATGGCAAAAGAAAAACAAGAACTGGCACTGGGCACTAAGTTAATAGGTTAGTTCCCAAAAATGATATAAGATGGCATATAAACCATACAAGATTCATAATATAATAGCATGAAATAATTAAAAATAAAAATATGTTGGAGACGATACGTCTCCATCACAAATGGTATACATTGCCACTAACAACAATTATTGCAGCGGAGTGGAGAGTTCTCAACCATCGACATGACTCTAACCACCATTGTAGCTCAAGCTGCCGGCTGACCACCAGGATAGGGCCCGAACCTCTCTCCAACAAGCGATGTAGTATTGCCTCCATCGGCCTAGGACGTATGGATCCAACTCACAGTTGGAAAAGCCCCTCTACAACCTTCGTCCGCATAGGCTTTTCTCGGTGACGACAAGGAGAGGGAGTTGGCAGAGGGTGTTGCCTAGGTGGAAGACGTGATGGTAGCGGCTCCAGTTGCATGTCAAATAACAGATAAATCAATTGAATGACACTGACATTACATTATCTTACAAGTTGACAATCCAATATCTTTCACTATATTTATTTTCGATGATTGGAATTCCGCTCAATCGAGCCGTATCAAGATGATACAACTGCACTGTAATGTCTTTATTATCTAATAACCTAGTTTGCTTGTATGGGTATACAAATCTAATTTACTATCCTCGATGTTCATGACTTTTTTTTTGCAGGGCCGGTCTAGTTAGTTGACAATGTACGTTATGGACTGGGCAGCTGCTAGCACCACATTATTCTCAGTAGTTCTTTTTTCAATAGTAACTGTGGTAGCCGCCAAGCTTCTAAAAGCAGAAAACAAGTTCAATAATCATGTGTATACAAGACCACTTCCTCCTGTGGTGAATGTCCTAGCTCTCATACCTCCGCTTCTTAACAAGGGCTTGCAAGCTACGATCCAGGATCTATACACAAAGTTTGGCAGCGTGTTCACCATAAACTTTCTTGGACCGAAGGTGACCCTGTTGATTGGACCGGAGGTGTCAGCTCATTTCTTTCAAGGGCTGGACTCAGAGATTAGCTGGGGTAATTTGTTGGAGTTCACCATTCCAATGTATGGTCAAGAGGTTGGGTATGGGGTAGACACCGCGACTCGCAATGAACACTCAAACTTCATTATTCAAGCACTACAGCCATCCAAGTTGAGGAGCCATGTTGATCCCATATTTCAAGAAGTGGAGGTATGTACGTAAATATATAGTACAAGTGATCATTATTTTTATTTCCCTAATTGATTAACTACTGATTAAGTACGTGACCGGAGTTGAGTTACCGAAAAATATTCACCTTTCTATTACGAGTCATCCACTTAGACGTGCTTTCTCACCAGCTATAGATGCCATCAACATTTCCCAGCAAAAAAGAAGAAGATATCATCAACATTT
The DNA here is from genome assembly GCF_003073215.2 of Triticum urartu. Classification (NCBI taxonomy): domain Eukaryota; kingdom Viridiplantae; phylum Streptophyta; class Magnoliopsida; order Poales; family Poaceae; genus Triticum; species Triticum urartu. The sequence continues at coordinate 3,094 of NW_024116202.1, read as the reverse complement.
TAATATAACTAAATCATTGCAATAGGATTAATGCATGCTTGAAACTGAACTAAAAGTTTACTGTATTTATTTGTGTTCCGCAGGCCTACTTTGCAAAGTGGGGACTAGATGGCACAGTTGATCTTAAACATGAACTTGAGCAGGTGCTCATGTTGACCTCTAGTCGGTGCTTACTAGCAGATGTGGCTCGGCATCAAATGATACTAACTGAAATCTATTCATTGCTTCATGAACTTGAGAATGGCGCAAACATTATCAGTTTCTTATTCCCGTATATTCCAACACCGACAAACCGCCGACGTGACAAGGCACACATCAAACTGAAAGAAATATTCTCTGCCGCAGTTAGGTCACGCAGCCAAGCACAGGAGGATGCATTACAGAGGCTAATTGATTCCAAGTACAAGGATGGTCGCCCCACGACCATAGCAGAAATCTCCGGTATGATGATCATCCTCATTTCTACTTCAAGACACACCAGTTCTCACACTAGTATATGGACTGGAGCTCGCTTGCTGAGCAACACCAAGTTCTTAAAGGTGGCCGTCGAGGAGCAAAAACATATCATTTGTAAGTACGGCAACCAGATAGACCACCATGCCTTGTCAGAGATGGATACCCTGCACAATTGCATCAAGGAGGCACTTAGGATGCACCCAGCAGGGCCAGTGTTATTTCGGAAGGCACATAAGACATTCAACGTGCACACCAAGGAAGGAAATGAATATGGCATACCAGGAGGTCATAACGTCATAATCCCGACTGTATTTAACAGCAAGCTGCCATACATTTACAAGGACCCTGGGGTGTATGACCCTGATCGGTTTAGTCCTGGGAGACAGGAGGACAAAGTTGGTGGCAAGTTCTCGTACACATCATTTGGTGGTGGAAGGCATATTTGCCCTGGGATGGCCTTTGCTTATCTGCAAATTAAACTGATATGGAGCCATCTTCTAAGAAACTTTGAGCTCGAGCTAATGTCTTCTTTCCCAAAGGCAGACTGGAGCAAGATAACTCCAGCGCCTAAAGGAAAAGTAATGATAAGTTACAAGAGACGTCAGCTGCATTGAAATTACTCGAGTTGACAAGAAAGTAAAAGTCCTATATAGACGCATGTCTATTTGCTTGCACGAACATGTGAGTGTGTAATTTATGTGTAACTGTGTATTGTGAGCATGCCTTATAAATAGCCGTTCACTTCCTTTGTAAACCCTAGACGATTCCCCGCGCGTTGCTGCGGGAAGGTATGGTCTAAATAAAGGTCCACTATGTAACAGCGCTTGAATTTTCCTTTAGGATCAATCATGGTAATCTAATAAGAAGGCATTGTCAAATTATAGGAGTATCATCTTTTTTCATGATCAAGGCACTAAACCTAAGCCGAAGCACTGAAACTCACATGTGAGGTCTGCACATTTGGGTCCTTACAATTTACTACTGGATATGACATGGCAGAAAAGAAGTTGAAACACCAGCAGATATGAAAGGAAAATCAGACTGCATATTTGAAATAGCTAGAACCTTTTGATCATATGACCCCATCCTCCATCGTAATGTCTTCACATGATCATTTGCCATTCTATATATTTTTGGACCTAGTTCATTCCCCGGTTCAGATTATGGCATACATATTCTTTTTTATACCAAATAGTACAATATGTGCAAATAGCATGATAAAGTGATATTGCGAGTTAGACTTTTATTAGCGAAGAACCATTGGCATTAGGATGATGTAGGCACTAACCAATATTCAAGATAGTTGATGTGCATTCCAGTTGATCACCGTTCCAGCTGCAGTCCTAATTCTCTAGCTTGACAGAGTGAAAACCGTACCAAATTAAGATGTCGTTAACCTTACCTAATGGACTTAAATGCAACGTGAACCTCTAATATAGAAAAAATAAGCCACTTCCTGCAGCAGAATGTAACAATACAGGTATTCCTTACTTTACCTTATACACCTTGTGATGATTAATCATTCCTAATTAACATGGCATCTCACTGCCGTAACCAAGCATAATGAACAAATATGAAAAGAAAAGAATAATGAAAGATGCACGGGCAAATGGAATTGTCACGTGCTCATCAGGTAGAAGCAGCAAGGTCAGGCACATATGTCGACGTGTATGAATATCTCGCGGCGGCAGCAAGCCTAGCTCCGGCTCCAAAGCCAGGGCACCATGGGACTGTTGCACCTCATGTGCGCGGATGTTGCAGCTCCAGTGGGTGGGGCTCCTCGGATACGACGATACGCAAGCTCATAGGGAGGTGGTTGTATCATGTATTTAGTGACGAATGTGGAGGATGCAAGTGAAGAGACATGGATAACGAACATGAGGGGAATTAACTTGGTAAATCACTGCAGAAATATAACTGGGAAAAGCAAGTAAAAAAATAGTTGCAGCTATAGGTGAAAATTATTCTTAGAAACATCATTACCTTCTCGAGAATTCCAAATTTGATTGATAGCACACGTCTTACCACACATTGTCAGGAAACCTAGCAAGTTTGAATCAACAATTTTAAAATAGAAATGTATAGAATAAGATATCAATTACGAAATTCTTGGAAAAAAATGGCAGTACATTAATGTCAGGGAGATGCCATGGTCCAAGTGCCACCCTTGTGTTGCATGAGCAAGGAACAAAAAATTATTTGCAGATTAGAAAGTCAATCAGAGCGAAAAAAACGGTTGTAGGATCAGGCAAGCACGCTATTGATGCCATGCTTCAAGGAGAGAAGGTAGCAACTGCAAGCGGTGTGTCGTGTCGCCGACAGATGTAGTGATGTTAGCTCTGACACAAAGACCGGTGGTAAGAATACAAATGAATTCTGAATTTGTAGTCAAGGAAACAACTACCAGTCACGACATACTACTGCTGAAATGAAACTGCTGCAGAAATTCAACTCCACACAGCCTGCAAAGTTCTACTCGTGGTATATTTGAGAGTTTTGAACCTTCTAAAACAAAATACAGAATTTTGAACTTGTACATACTACTGCTGAAATAAAACCGTACGATAATTCAAAGGTCATACCTTGGGAGTATACGGAGAGGGAGGGGGGGGGGGGGGGGGGGTAAGGTTTTATTTTT
>NW_024116200.1:0-7168 GCF_003073215.2 Triticum urartu | reverse complement strand
CCCTGGCCGCCGCCGCACAACAAGAGGAAAACAAAGCCCTCCTCGGTGCGGCAACGAGGGAGGCCCTACTCTACCTAGGGTTAAACCTAGGCCAGCACAGGCTCATTGCTGTCGCTGAGCACCGACTAGCTGGCCTTTCCTCGTCCGCCACTGCCAGAGTTGCCGCGCACATCCACCACACCGCAGACGCCCGACTTCCATCCCTAGCCGCAAGCCTCCCGTTTCTCCGGGGACTACTCGCGCGGAGGTGAGCGTGGTCGCGCAGGCCACACCCACGCCCATGGCCATCGACCTCAATGCCACACATGTGGTTGGTGGATCATCCACCAGGGGCAGAGGAAATGCCCGCGGGAGATCATGAATGTAGACTTGGGTACGGTGTCCCCGAGAAAGAGGCCTTGGTTTGAGAAGATACAGACCGGCATGATCTAGTTCAATAATGAATGATCTATGGCGGAGAGCGCCATCTATTTTTTGTATGCAGGCACAACGATCGAGATGGCGTGGTTGAACTCCCTCCCTTTTTTGTATGCTGGCATGTGTGTCGGCCACTGTCAAGTACACTAGCAAGAACTCTGGGCGATGCAATGGCCGCTGGAATGGCGCCGGCATGAACTGACATGTTTTTTTAGGCTGGCATGTATGCCGCCCACTGGCATGGCACCAACATGAACTCTGAGCGATGGCATGGTCTATGATCGCGGGCCTTTTTAAAATTCATATTGTTTTTTGCGCGGACGAGAATTGGGTCGGCTGGTTGGGCGCAGGGCTGACCCAAACACATAAGGGGGCGGACGAGCCGACCCAAATGGATACGACTCGTTGAAGTCGTTCTAGGGTGAAACACACACATATCGCGACATGCATGCAAACTATACCTTTTTTATTGAGGAAATACCATCATGGCTACCTTTAATTATTTGGCAAAATCGCCTCATCCTTCACTAAGGAGTTTACAAGAAGAACCGGGGGTTCATCAACCCAACTACAAGAAACATCATTTTCATAAGAAAATTTAGCTAAATTGTGCACAACTTCATTTGCTTCCCTTCGGCAATGTGTGAACTCAAGATTCCCGATCGTTCTAGCTACGCTTCACATTCTCTCTTGGCCTGAACATGCATTAACAACCTCTAAAGGTGTGTTCAGGAGCCCTGCCGCTTCTCAACTCCCCAACTCCACGTGAGGGGTGTAGCTGAACAGTCCAAATCCCGGCTATGGGCGAGAGAAGCTGGCGAAACTTGGAGTGTAATTTCTGAGGGAGCCGTGGAGCTGGGAAACTCGAGCTCCTCCGAAACACCAAAGCAGGAGGTGTCAAGAATTTACATGTGATGCCACCGCTAAGTAAGTTAAGTTGCGTACAGTACGTTCGCTCGTACCAAATATTACAAGTATGTGCCACCTCTAAGCCAGTTTCTTCTCCACCCGTCAAAAAAAGCCAGTTTCTTCTCCAGAGCCGCTACTTCTCATAGCTAGGTGGGCTGGCGGCTTGTTTCATTGACCAGAACGATTTGTAACTCCCAAGATTTTTAACAGAAGTTGGCTGCTGGTTTTGGGCTGAGGAGTTTAAAGTTGTGGAGAGTTACCGAACAGGCTCTAAAGCATCTGATTCAATTTGTATGGACGTATAACTGAGATTAGCAGACTAGTCATATATTCCTATGTTTTCTCAAAGAAAAAAGTCATATATTTCTATGTCAAAAAAACCGTGACAGTGAACATCTACTTACTGACAACGCTGCACTGAAATGACATTGGAAGGCCGGTACCCACCCGATTGTTGATGAACACATACGTGATCGTGGACAAAATGGGACGTCCATTCAATTTTTGTGGCTCGAAATGCCCGTACTTTAGAAGATCAGTTTGGTTAGTTGGCTTGACTCCGAAGACTTGCCCAGATATATAGGAAGAAAATGTTTGACATAAAGAAAACTTCAACTCATTCGAGTTAGCTGCCATTCAGCATGAATGGTGGGCTATATATATCAAAAACAATGAACAACCGATGGAACTAAGCAAAAAGACAAGGAAGCAAACCAAACATTTGGTCGGCAAAAGAAGAAGAATAAGAGCAAATTCAACATTCATATGCGTCCACGTGTCACGGTCTCTACCAAAAATTATGACACAATGTGTGTACCCGTAGCAAAAGGCCACTAGGCAGGCGGCAGGTGGAGGAGTCAAAGGCGGAAGCTTTGCCTGCCGGCCATGGCCATGCCGTCCACCGCGTCTTGCTGCTTCGCCTCCTCCTCCCCCCATGTCCGGCCCAGCCTCCGCCTCCTCCTGACCCACACCACCATCACCTCGAGCCCCGCGCGCATCCGCCTCGTCTCCCGTAACCCCCTCCGGCGCTCCTTCTCGTCCTCCGAGCCGGCGCCCGGTGTCGCCGGCGACGAGGGGGGATATGTGGACAGGGAGGTAGAGGAGGACCGGGACGAGCGGTACGGGTTCGAGATGGAGGTGCGGAAGCTGCCGGGGAAGAAGAACCGGCGGCTGGTGCGCGCGCGGGTGCGGGTCGGCGCGCCGCTCCAGGCCGTCTGGGCCACGCTCACCGACTACGAGGGCCTCGCCGGATTCATCCCCGGCCTCTCCGAGTGCCGCCTCCTCCACCAGGACAAAGCCTTCGCCCGCCTCTACCAGGTTTCCCCTCTCCTCTCGCCCAAGCAATTCGTCGAGCAGGTCGTGTGCGATGGTCTGACGCATGATATGCTTGGTTTCTCTGCAGGTCGGGGAGCAGGATCTGGCGCTGGGGTTCAAGTTCAACGCCAAGGGCACCATCGACTGCTACGAGGGAGAGATGGAGCTGCTCCCGGAGTTCCGGGCGCACCGCCGGGAGATCGACTTCAACATGGTCGACGGCGATTTCAAGGTCTTCCAGGGCAAGTGGTCTGTCCAGGAGGTAACATGATCATACCCTGTCCCTGTTGTTCTTGCTCAGAATTCAGATTCCCAAGTTCCGGTGCGATGCTGGACACGTAGACAGCCAAATTGATAGCCTAGTGGAAGCCTAGGTTCATTGTTATTCTGGAATTTGCAATTTTACCTCATAGCAGGATCACCTGATTTCGTAGAGCAACTGTATCTGTGTCGATGCACCATGTAAGCAGCTCAGGGTGTTAAAATATGTTCGTGTCGTCGTAACAAGAGGGAGATCTTTCATTTTATTACTAGTGCTGCAGCATTCTAGATGCACTATGTTTGGTCAACTGATGTTTCTGGAAGTTCATGGATCATGGTATAATTGATGACCACTGACTCTGAAATGCTGCCAAGTAATCTGGTTCCCACTTCGATCCGTGTAGGTCGATGATGCTACTGAAGGTGGGGAAATTTCATCAGGGCAGGAATTTCAGACCACGCTTTCTTATGTGGTGGAGCTAGAGCCTAAGCTCTGGGTTCCAGTTCGGCTACTGGAAGGGAGGATCTGCAAGGAGATCAAAACCAACCTTATTTGTATCCGAGAAGAAGCAGAGAGGGTCCAAAGGTTACTGGACGAGGTAATTGTGACAATCGCAGCTGCTCAACTTTTTGTCTTGCATGTGCAAGGCATTTTCATTACGTCAAATGTCATTCAGTATTCATCTAGTACAATCCTAGAATCTTAATAACCAATACAAACATTTTGGACGAAATGTGTACTTTCCTACTCCACTTATATTTTTCCTTCTTGGAACCACATCCATTTTTTTCATACACTGTTGCCACATCGTTTTTCATTTCAATCTCATGTATTTTCAGTGATAACTAGGATGAATCCTGAAGGCTTTCTTACAATGCCGTTCTTGATTATAGTTCCGTGTCCGCTACTTAACAGAGGTATGTTCAGCCCGACTTCAGTTATGTTGTTCGATCCTTGTGATTGAAGTGCCATGAGTCTGATGGGTGTCAGCCTCACAGGGAATCAGATAAACAAAAATCAGCATGCTTCTTGCATCGAGGTGATGTGGAATGGCCCCCAGTTGTGTTGACATGGCTGGATAACCAATGGAGGGACCTCACCTGAACCGAGTCTTGCAGTTTAGGATTTGTTTTTGCTACTTCATTGAAGAGTGGACAACTCACGATACATAATTTTGTTAGAAGATGTTGGCAGGATGGTTGACTGTAATGCATAGAGAGCAAACACTTGTCCAGTTGTTTTTGTTGTAATGTCATCTCTGATATGATTCTACATGTATGCAAATTCATTCTGTAATATAATACAGCAGATAAATTATCAGTTCCTTTGATACAGTTGAACAATAAAGTAGTTCAGAACAAGTTACCAATCCGACCATGGGATAACTTGTTGTCTTGTTAACTTTTGTCCCCAAAACATATGCTAGACTGCGCCTTTTCTTTCTTTATTTTCTTCTCATTTTCTCATGCAATTTAGTACCTAAATTTATATTTCACTTTTTTTGCTTGGTGTAACTTTTGTTGTTCCATGTGGTTTTTCCTTTGGTCCGGCCATAATGCCTCTTCTCAGATCAAGAAAAGAGAAGAAACTAATCAGACTTCAGAGTGAGATGCTACAATGAGGTGACGAGGATGAGTCCTGTGCAGGTCCGGGAGCAGTATCTGACGCTGGGGCTCAAGTTCAACGCCAAGGGCGCCATAGAGTGCTACAAGGGGGAGATGGAGGTGCTCCTGGAGTCCCGGGCGCGCTGCCGGGAGACCGCCTTCAACATGATCGACGGCGATTTCAAGGTCTTCCAGGGCAAATGGTCTGTCCAGGAGGTAACATGAGCATACCCTGTCCCTGTTGTTCTTGCTCATAATTCAGATTCCCAAGTCGGTGTTGCTTGAGTCGAATTATACTGCTATGATGCCAGGCACGGAGTCGAGCCAAACTGATAGCCTAGTAGAATCGTACGTTCATTGTTATTCTGGAATAAGCAATTTGACTTCAAAGCAGGATCACCTGATTTCATAGAGCAGCCCAGGGTGTATATGTGTCGATGAACCATGTCGAGCAGCCCAGGGTGTTAAACAGGGAATATGGTTCATTGTTACTATACTGCTAGTGCTGTAGAATTATAGATGCACTATGTTTGGTCAACTGATGTTTCTGTAAGTTATTGGATCATTGTATAATTGATGGCCATGCATGACTCTGAGACTCATCTAAGTAATCTGGTTCGCACTTTGATCCCGTGTAGGTCGATGCTACTACTGACGAAGGTGGGGAAGTTCCGATTAGCCAGGAATTTCAGACTATGCTTTCTTATGTGGTGGAGCTGGAGCCTAAGCTCTGGGTTCCAGTTAGGCTACTGGAGGGAAGGATCTGCAAAGAGATCAAAACCAACCTTGTTTGTATCAGAGAAGAAGCAGAGAGGGTCCAAAGATTACAGGGGGGCGAGGTAACCGAAATAAACCGAGCTGTTCGATTTTCTTGTTCCAGCAGTCACGTAATGTCATCTACTATATACTAGTATGTATGCAACGGAGTGACTCTGATCAAAAGGGGAAAAAGTCGGAAGTCCAATTTGGCTCCCGGTTGTACGTGCTCCTGCGCGTGAAAATTATTTTTGAAATGACAAAAAATCCAAACAAAAATTTTATGTGTTCATTGTCACATCCAAATGCTATCTACAAATTTTAAGACAAAAAGGTTAAGCATTTTGGCCTGCCAAAAAAAATGAATTGAACACCAAATGTCACCCCAAATTTGATTTTTTTTTTCACCGACGAAACACCGCTGCTCCATTTTGCATGAAAATTATCAAGCATACTTGCGACACTAACACAAACATCTAATTTTTTTTAGAATTCTTATTAAAACATTTACCGCTTTTTCGGGTTACTGTTCACGTGGGAGCTTGTGCTCCTGGGAGCCAAAACGCCTTCCCTAGAAAAAGTGATAGATTCAAAGCAAAAAAGACCAGTGATGTACGAATGCTGATAGTAGTTAAATACTCCATCCGTCCCAAAATAAGTGACTCAACTTTGTACTAATTTTGTACTAAAGATAGTACAAAGTTGAGTCACTTATTTTGAGACGGAGGGAGTATTATAAAAGCAGGAAGTAGTATTCATGCCAAAACACTATATGTTCATTTATGGAAAAACAGCATGGTTCTTTACTTTCTCCATGTTCTCCTACTAAACAATCTTGCCTGGGCTCAATCAGACCTTCGTGCGGTCATGTGGTAAAACAACCCATTAGGCACCAGTTTATGGGCTTCTTCTTTCTTGAAGGGCCACATGATTGTTCTAGAACATAGTAGAGATAGCAACAGTCTATTGTTCATGCGAATCCTGCTGATATTGGCCCTTGGATTTAGAAGACTAACGGTTATGATTGATGCTCTTAGTTCAACTTAAGACTGGTACACTATGTATAGATAATAAAACTATAGAAATAGTACAACCTTCAAAACTGACATACACATTGAGAATTTCTATTCAAATTCTGTCTTTCATTACTGGAACAACTCCCATTACTTTCTCTTTCCCCGTCACCGTCCTGTTCATTTCAGTGTATGCATTTTCAGTTCTAACAAGAGATAGACGGTGAAGGCTTTCTTACAATTTCAGTTCTTGATTATTGTTGAGAGCTCACTTCTTAACAGAGGTATGTTTAGCCCAACTTCAGTTATGCTGCTGGGTCCTTATGATTCAAGTGCTTCTTAATCTCACAGGGAATTCGGTACGCGAAAATCGGCCTGCGTCAGGTGCTGACATGGCCCGCCTTAACCCAATCTTGTAGTTTAGCATCTGTTTTCGCTACACAATTGAAGAGTGGGCAATTTGGTATACATAGTTTTTTTTAGAAGATGTTGGCGTTGGCGGGATAGTCTACGTGTATGCAAATTGGGTCTGAAACAAGTGATGATAAATTGTCAGTTCCGTTGATACAGTTGAGTAATAGAGCAGTTGAGAAATCAGAAGAGCTTTCATTTATTTCATTGGTATAAGATTTCTTTGAGAGATGAACATGCATCTATTCCAACAACATGATTTTCAGATCCAGAATGCCAAATATTTCAGTATCATGGCGTTTCTGAAACTTGAAGTGTTTCTGCAAAACTGAAATATGAATGGGCCATGCGATATCCCGGCCATGGCAGGACGTACGCCCACGGCGGTCGGGGCTCACGTTGTGGGGCTTCATGGGCACGATCTTGCCGACGTGCGCCGCCAAGGCGTGTGAGTTGCCGGCGTGGCACCGGTGGCTCCGCCC
>NW_024116199.1:0-7698 GCF_003073215.2 Triticum urartu | reverse complement strand
ATGGCGGTCGGCCGGGCTCGGTGCTTACCCAAAAGCTCGCCGTCGCACCGTTGCCACTCATTAAGTGCGACCACCGCCCAAGGATGGCCGTGCGCCGCGTGTCTACAACGCCGGAACATCCCGGATGGGTATTCATCAAGTGCTTAAACTATGGGGTATGCGCTTTCTTTAGCTTCGTTTTGTGCTCTAGATTTAACTAGTTATGTTAACTTCAAATTTTGTTGTGTAGAATGGATGCATGTTTTGGTATTGGGAAGAAGAGTACATCGATATATTGATAGAGCGAAATTTAGTACATGTTCGTGCACTTTTAGCTAGCATAGAGGCTGTAAATGAGACAAGTGCACTTGTTGCTAGATTAGAGGCTAGACACGAGACTAGGTGTGAGGAGGAAGCAACATCGACTTCTGGCTTGAAGAAGAAAGGAGGATGCCAGATCGAGCCTCCTCCTCCACAGATCAACAACGAGTGCATCGAGAAGGCCCTAACCCAACTCAAGGGAGCAGTTATGGAAGTTGGGTATCTTCTAAAATGTATTCTTGTGGTTTTTGTTTTCTTTGGTCTTGCTTTACTAGTCAAAATGTGATGATGTATTTTTTATGTACCAAAAATGAATGATGAAATAAAGTTAAGGACTTGCAAAGAAATAATACACGGACAGGATACGGCCGGGATACGTCCGCGCGCTGGACGCACGGTCACCGCATCCCAGGACAGGCCCGGACACGACCTCAAATCCCTACCAAAAAAGACAAAAACTGGACAAAACGGACGTTCGTTTGAGGTCGTGCGATGGAGTTGGCCTTAAGGCCCGAGCGGCGTCATTGACTAACCACTGCTCCGTGGATGCGAGCCGGGACACCTTGCCCCCTCTTTTGCTCAACCTGTCTTTTCCTCGCTCCTCGCTGATAAGATACTACTCTCTTCATTTTAAAATATAGTGTGCCCGCGCTTTTCGAGATCCAACTTTGACCATAAATTTAACTAACGAGACCAATTGCGGCGGGAGAAAAAATTATATAATTGAAAACTTCTTTCGAATACGAATTCACTGATATAATTTTTGCTCCCGCCGCAATCGGTCTTGATAGTTAAATTTACAGTCAAAGTTGAAGCACGTGGATAGAGAAAGCACTACATTGTGGAACAGAGGAAGTATTAGCTCTTTTTTTTTGAGAGTGAGGTGATGATGAAAAGTTTAATAAGTACTGCAGCGGCACGCACTGATGTCTTGCCTGCAAGAAAGTCTCGGATCAGAAAGCCTGCCTGCTTCTCCATCCCTTGGTCTGAAGTCTGAACGAGTCGCGCCGACTGGACAACTGCACGCACCATCTGATCTGATCTTGACCTGGTTCGGTGCCCGGAAGAGATCAACGGCGACGGTAGCAGCAGCCACATGGGTCGTCGTCATGGTCCGGCCGATGCGTTGGACCCGAAACAAACCAACCGACAGACCCGACCCGGCAAAGGTCCAGTGATCGGATTCAGATCACAGCCCGGACTTGCCAATCCGCGGCGGAGATCTTCTCATGATCCTCTCTATCTACTACCGCAGGTTCCGCGGACGTTCGCGCTCGCGGCTTGGCATGCATCCACGGAACAAGAATCCTACCTGCCCGTTTCATGACCTGCCTGAACCTCACAAACATGCTGCTGCCCATGGAAGAAACATCCAGGTTTGATGAGACTCCGGAGACATGGTATTGGTACAGAGGAATGATGTTGGAAACAACCATGCAAAGAACATGGATCCATGGATCTCATATTATAGTACAGGCCAGCATAGTTCAGAAACCAGGGGAGTGCCACATGCAAACACTACAAGCCAGCAGGCCAGGTCAAGAGAGAATACATATTATACATAACTTAGAAGTTCACAGTGCCAGCTAGGCATCCACTCTGTGCTGAAATGATGAAGATTATACCATGGCTTCAATCAGCTTCTCAGGCAGACAGGCACTGATCATGTCTCACCCGGCAGACCGTTTTCGACAGTGGATTGGGTGCCCCTTATTGCAGTTTCCTGTGGAAAAAGATAGAAGAGAACACATGTGATTAGGTCAAATCATGCTCAAACGCAGAGAAGAAAAGGGAAATTCAAAACATGCAGAGCAGAATGCCAGGTTTGCAGTAGCAAAGTCAGAACAAGTGCCAAGTACTCCCTCCGTTCACTGTTATAAGAGGTTCGAACTTTTTTCTGAATCGGATGTATATAGACGCATAGTGTGTTTGTTCACTCATTTTAGTTCGTATGTAATCTAGTATATTGAAATAGCCACAACATCTTATAATAATGAACAGAGGAAGTAATTCCAGAACAAAAAAGAAAAATGCTTGGCTTCCAGCTTTAACTCGCAAGGAAAAGAACGGCTAGCAAGGATGACGTAAATGTTTTATCCTCTTAGTTCAGGAACGATGACAAGAGAAAAGAACTTGGTTAAATATAACAGCAAAACGAAGGAGGAAGTGGAAGGACTGAATATTTCCACCAATATTATGCCGTTCAAACATGACACATTTCTGTACAGCTTATCAGCTAAGGTAAAAGCTTGAGCTACTTGTCTCTTCTTCATGTAAATAGTACTTACTTCACATGGCACCTAAACATAAAAGGAAATGCAGGCTCAAAGAAGCTAAAGTATGTAATGCAGAGTATGGGAGTAAGGTTACCAAAGTTGCCAATGGAAATGCTTCATTTTTCTTCATCAGCATCTCAGCCACTGAGCTGTTAATCATGAGGGCGTTTTCGGGCCATTGACAGGAGAACGTTTTCTTACGGTCCTTACGACCGTGCACTCGCTGTCTGAACTTTCCGGGGTACTCAAATCAACAACAGGAGTTCCTTCAACAAAGTTGATAGCAGGAGTCATGTCCATGTTCTTGTCTTCCTTTGACGGGGTCACATTATCATCCAACGCCATCACAGATGATCCGCCCAATGGCGTGCTGGAAGGCTGGATCGCCATCTTATCCTCAACGGAACACTCCATTTCATTGTTTTTCTGTTGTGTGCTAGGAGTACTTGGCAGTGACACAGCTGAAGTTGGTATCACCACATCCACATGACCGCTGGATGGATTTAGTTTTGCGACGTTTACATGTTCTTCTTCGCTGCACTGGTTCACTCTGCCTTGATCTCCCTCCGGATTATCTGAAGCATTTCCGGAGACATTGGTTGCTACATCTCCAGGTTCTTCCGTTGCCGGTGACACAACCAAAGTTGGTACCATCACATCCTCAGGAACATTAGGCGATGTTGGTTTTGCGACATTTTCATGTTCTTTGCTGCATTGGTTCACTCCATCATTGTTTCCATCTGGAATATTGGAATCATCATTTCCTGAACCAGTGGTTGTTACATCTCTAGGTTTATTTTTTCCATCCCCAGTCTCTTTGCTGTTGCTGCTATTCCGTGTCACGCTGTTTTGTCGAGAATGAGTCCGCGTGGCTCTGTAACCTTCCCAGTCAGGATCATCTTCAGAGTCCGCACTGCTCGAAACACCTTCCTCGCCCTCCCCGGAACTTCCATCTTCATGCTCGTCGACCGACGTGTCTTCCATGTCCTTAGTTGCCAGCTCTGAAGTATCATCTAGGAGCGTGTCAACATCCATCTCGTCACCATCATTCTCCACATTGTTATCTTCTCTCACTGCAAGTTCAGTGCCATTTTTGCCGGCTTCTCCGCTGCAGCCTTCAAGTCCAGAGACTTCACGCATGAACTTGGCGAGCGCGTCCGTGATGCTTGCACAAAGATTACCCGCAGCCTTGCATAAGACCTCCTTCTTCTACAGACAAAGGCGCGTTAAAACACACAAAATCATTAGAGGGGGAAATGTCAATGCCACTGAAGATAATTTTAGCACAAAAAAGGCGGTGGTTACCTGTGGACAGTACTCCGGTAGGACATTTGATGACACAAAATTTGCTATCGCCGAGACGTCGCCAAACAGGACAGACGCACTTGAACTTGATGCGCCCCTGGAAATGATCTTGCGAGTGGCTTCCCTTTTCAACTGCATGCAACATATGAAGCAGATGCAGAGGATGATCATAACAGTTACAAAAAAGCATTGCTAGTATTACAGAGGAAAAACTCCAAGAGAAGAACTTACAAAGCATTTTCCGAAAGATCCATTGTTCTTCATGTCCATCTCGATGATTTTATCCATCAGCTTCCTGTCCCACGCAGATACTCTCGGCGTGCCGTCAGGTATCTCCATGCCACGGACATCAAGCGAGTCTAGGTACAGAATCTGCATTGCAAAATAAAACTAAACGTGTTAGACTAACTTCAGTGTGCAGTTCAGATAAAATAAATTTATACTTAGGATTCATTCATATTCCTTCCTTGTCTCATGAATCATTGTGCAGAATGCTCACCACGAGATAGAAGAGGCAACCCCCTGCGCTGTTCTTCTTGCCGAGGGAAGAGACGCACTTCTCGAGCTGCTCCACAACGAATTTGCACCAGTTGAGCTCCCTGATGGACCCGATGTTCACCAGCGCGGGGAAGCACCGGGGGCTGACCTTCAGGCTGCTGGTCGGGCAGAGGAAGGACGAGAGCACGAGCATTACGAAGGTCCGGAGGAAGTGCTCGTCCGCCGACTTCATCAGCTTGATGGACTTCTCCAGGCTCGCCATGGAGGGCGGCCTGTCGACGCCGTGCTTGTCCAGCACGGACGCGATGCTCTCGTCGTCCAGCCCGTACACGACGTCGCGGCCGGTCTTGGGGATGCCGAGCACCCGGTGCACGCTGTCGACGGTGACGGGGATCCTGCCCCGGCCGGGGATGACCAGCTCGGAGGACTCGGTGTCGAACCGCCGGAGGAGCCAGGTGGAGAGCCTGGCGGGGACGGTGGGGCACTGGAGCCGCAGCAGCCCCCCGAAACCGGCGCCCTCTATCATCTCCCGCTGCCCGGCGCTGAGGTGCGGGTACAGCTTCATGATCCTCGCCGGCGACGCGCGGTGCCTGAGGCCCTGGGTCGGACCCTGGATTGGGATTTCTCGTTAATCAGGCATACTATACAAGAAGAAGAAATGCAGCCGGGTGAGGTTTTGCGCGCCCGTCACCTTGTCGCCGGGTTCATGGCCGCGGCTGCTCCCCCACTTCCTCTCCTTTCGCTTCTGAAGCCCCACCTGCCCATCCTCGATGGCTCCGATGGCGATGGCAGCGAGAGCCGACTAATCTGAAAATCTACTCGGGGCTCGCATTGCTCGTGCCGATCTGGATTAAAACCCACCAAGAAAGGAAAGCCTCTACTCAATCGTCAATCAATCCATACCGGATCAATCACCTTCCCTCTCTGGACCAATCAATGCATACTGGATCAAGGCATTATGCAGAGAGAGAGAATGAATCACCTTCCCTCTCTGGAGAAGACCAGGTCGGCCTGGATCTGGATGCTGGCAACAAAGGCAAAAGAGGAGACTGTCAATGGCTCCTCCAAGCTCATCACTCCTACCTCAAAAACATGGGGCATTTACTCCTAGGCTGCAGCAAGAACAGAGTTGGTGGAGGCCAGCATGCATACCTGAACCCCGGAAGGAAGGTGACGACGAGGACGAGCCCCCCCAACTGACTGGTGAATGGTGATGTGAGGAGAGAGAGGTTTCAGTTTCGTGGCCGCGTGGCGACGCAGCCCTCACCACGACATCGGTGCGGCTGCCACTGTGACAGTCTGCTACCAAGGCCTAGATTTTCGCGCCATCGCGGCTGGGTGCGCTTGTGTTTCGCTGGACCCGATGTAGTGCTGGGCCTCGCCAGTCAGAGACCCGCAGACCACTTCCTCGAAAAAAAGGGCGCAGATCACCATTTACATGCAGCATTGTTTTTTAGTTGAATTTACATGCAGCTTCTTTTCCTTGAAAGTTTGGGTTTTGGGCCCAGTTTCCATCCCGCGTGAAGTTCGGTGAAACCGGCCCAACCACGGGATTCGGCTTGCCTGCTCCTCCCATGCTATCATCTGTGCTCCCACTTCATCCTACGGCTATTTTTTTCTTTTTTCTTTTTAATCTAATCATTTTCCCTCATGATTTTAAAGAGTGAGACCGGGTTTTATTTTGTTCCAATCATGAGGTACGTTCTTCGCCGATCAACGGAATTTCTGGTGCATTCGGCACGATCCTATTCCGCACCTTTAAGGCGTTGCCAACAGGCGTTGCATCAGCCATCTTGGGTCTTCTTTTCTAATATCTAGCACACACATTCGTGCGTATTCGAAAAAAAAACTCCGCATCTTAAGTGCTGGTTATAAGATATTTCGTCAAACGGCGCACACACCCCTTTGCCCTGGGCCCGCGGATGATTTAGTCTCACTTTTTTAAATTTCAAAAAATTATTGCGCAACCTCATGGCTTTGCACTACCCATGGTAACCAGTTGGGAAAGTTAACCTGCAATGACTTTTACTTCTTTTTTCTTTTCTTGTTGTGTGTCCCATGTAAGGTAGGGACCGGCCAGTTTTTTCTTTTTGGTTTTTCTGAACCAACTTTTGTTCTATTTTACTTGGCTTTTCCTTATTATTTTTATTCAAATGCATGGATTTTTAAAAAAAATCATGAACTTTCTCTCAAATTTGTGTACTTTTTTTGACCTTGCGAACTTTTTCCCTAATATTTATTATTTTATTTCAAATCCGTCAACTTTTTAATTTTTTGCTAACTTCTGTTAGTGAACTTTCTCAAATTTGTGATTTTTTTTTCAAATCCACGAACTCTTTTCAACTTGTGCGAACCTTTTTTAAAAATCTATTGACTTTTTTAATTCAATATTTTTCCCAAAATGGTTGATTTTTTTAAAATCCATTAATATTTTAAAATTTCATGAAATTTATTTGTATTCTTGAATTTTTTTTCAAAATATGTGATATTTTTTCAAGTTTTTGATTTTTTTAAAACTGACAAACTTTTTTCCAATTTTGTGATTATTTTTCCAGAACTATGTTTTTTATGATTTCATGAAGTTCTTTCTGAATTACTGTGAAAATTTTCATATTCACAAAAAAAATTGGTGATCTTTTTAATTTCATGATTTTTTTAGAAAATCAATTTGTGAACTCTTTTCTAAAACAATTTTTTTCTGAAGTACACGATCAATAATCCACCTGACAAACAAATCAATTAGTCAAACTGGTCCACCGATGAACTGATTGAATAGGAGCGAGCGGGGAGCCGGGGAGCAGGCATCCGTGAGCGCCAGCTCTCCGCATTCAGCGCTAATTAATGTGTTCAGTATGTGCTGGCCCATATATAAGTTCGCCCACATATCATATCGGTGTTCCGAAGCTCCAAGAAATGGCTCGATTTTGGTTACATAGTCCTGCCGGTTCTTGGAAGCTTCCAGCATAGTTTTTCAGTCGGATATTTTATTCTGTTTTTTTGTCTTATCAGTTTTTATTCAATTTATTTTGTTTTAGTTATATTAAAAAAGTCACAAACATTTTAACATTCATTAAATATTTTAAATTCCTGAACTTCTTCCAAATACAAAAGGTTTGCATCTGCAAACATTTTGAAAATTCATGAACTTCTTTTTATGATTATTTTAAGAATTTTTGAACTTTTTAAATTTATGAACATTTTTTAAATGTATGATATTTTTGGTAAAAAAAGGTAGTCGGTTTTTCCATGAACCATCACAAGCTAGTAGCAATCGGATTTTTTAGCCAACAAATGGTGTTTTTTAGAAGGCTAGTGTAGG
>NW_024116198.1:0-5661 GCF_003073215.2 Triticum urartu | reverse complement strand
TCCATGTCCGACGAGACACTGGCCAAGGCCAGCGAGGAGCACGCCACCGTCCCCAAGCGGAGGAGCACGTATAAGTCTTCCATTTCCTCCCTACCGCCCCCGCCGCCTCCGCCACCCCCGCCGTTCCTTGTCCACAGTTACCACCCTGCGGCCGACCGCCGGACCACTGCGGCGAAGAGCTTCAAGGAGGAGCTGCAGGATCACAGCACAAGAGGCAGAGGAGACCACGACCATTACTCGCAGCAGAGTTCGCAGAGCTTCAACAGTTCATCTACTTACACCAACTCCTCGCCGGCGACGCCAAGAAGCTCTTTCGATGGCTCCTCCTCGTCGCCGTCATCGCCGTCAGTCGGTAGATCAGTGAGAACAATCAGGCCAAGAGAAGGGATCCAACCCAAAATCCAAGAAGTGACCGACGAAGACGAAGCCGGCAATGCACCGGATAGCTCGCATGGATCAGAAGAGCCATATGGATACAGAGAGTACCAAGCCGTCCCAAGGTTCCAGTACGAGAGGAGGAGCAGCGACCCAATCCTGGGCATAGTGGCGGTCTCCTCGGACGAGACCGAGAGCAGCGACGACGACGAGGACGGCGTTGGCGCCTACTCCACGAGGACGAACTCGCCGAGGGAGTCGCCGCCGACGCCGGAGGTGGACGAGAACGAGGTGGACAAGAAGGCGGAGGAGTTCATCGCAAGGTTCAGAGAGCAGATCAGGCTGCAGAGGATCGCGTCCATCAAGAAGTCCGCCGGACCCCGCGGCCTCAAGCACGGCAAGTAGCTCGCTCGGCTCGACTGGCTCGTCGCCGGTGTTCATCCGTCTCCGGCCGGCGATGGTTTTGCTAATTAAGCTTTTCGGTGAACTAGTAGCTAATGTTCAGAGATAACATACTACATCGCTATAGTATCAAGAACCACCTGTAAACATTCGTATAGGTGATGAATGGGAGTGTATTGTGTTCGTGTCATGAACTCATGATCATGACACGCTGGTGTTTTTTGGGGGGTCATCAAGAGGTCGATGATCCATCGGACCATCTCTAGGTTTATAATTAGGCTGAATTGGTTTGCCTAAGTGACTGCTGGAGTACCACTGTATCTTTCTTCTCCAACTGACCACCTGTAGTATTCTCCATTTGGTGAGTAGTTCAGTAAGTTCAGCTCACCTTTACAGCAGCATTCAGCTCAGCTTCAGATAGTGTGGAATCTGATCCTGCCACCTGCTCTTTATCTCGCCGAATGAATTCGGATCCCTCGTTTGGATGGGTGGTCCAAAATTATCCAGTTGTGTTCACTGCGATCGGCCTGTAATTAATTTGTTGTTGTTGTTGTTGTTGTTGTTGTTGTTGTTGTTGTTGTTGTTGTTGTTGTTGTAATCGAACTACCTTTGCCATACCGAACGTACCCGATTCACGGATTCGTCATGGACACTGCGCACCAGATTCACCGAGATAGAAAAATGACTCATGTTCTACGTCTCCTCTTGCGAAAACATCCCATTTGGATAGATTTTACTCAATTTTAAACAAAAATATTTGGCAATTTTAAGTGAGATCATTTGGATTTCCCATTTTTACTTGCGGTATATGGATTATATGTGCTGTTAGTATGGCAGCTATAGTAGAAGTTTTTTTTTTTTGCGGTAATAGCTATAGTAGAAGTTGAGTAGCTTGTATTTGGTCGTTGGGACTTGGAAGCACGTTAAGGTTAGTGCGATGTTGACGCGTCACTGTCTAAGTGTGTATCTGTATTCGCCTGCATGCTTTGTCATCCTGGCATCATGCTGAAACTGCTCCATGGATAAGGTTTTATTCTGAACTTTGAAAAAACAACATCTGCAAGCCTTTCTTTAGCAGCATAATCCTACAGTCGATCAGGTATCATTGCTAAGTCGTTGTACTATTATTATTTAGAAGCATCAGGGCGAAACATCTCGCAATGGCTAGAGCTGTGGTATTCTATTCCGGACGATTTAATGAGCTCATGTGCTCTCAAGAATTTGCAGGCAGAAAGTTGTGGCTGAGTGTCAGCATCATGTGCTTGCCATTTCCAAGATAAAGTGGCATGATTTCAGCGATGAAATAATTTATTAGCAGCCAATGCAGAGAAATCGGATTAGTCGGACAACTACTTTAGGGCATCTTTGATGGCATATAATTCCAAAAACCTAGTCATAGTACAAACGTAGAACTGCAATGCATACCCACCTCATTCATTCCTACACGGTTGAAGTTGCACCGAATTTTGTTTGTTTGATTATTACATCATATAAGAAACAAAAAAACCAAGAGGCTGGAGGCAATAGAGTCTTTCCTAGGGAAAATACTGCGAAAGAATGATTCGAAAATACCCTATAAGATTCAATGCTAATGAAACAATCCACGTAAAGGAACACTTGTACTGTTCCTGCAGGAAAAAAACACTTGTAGGGACAATCATTCCTAATTTTTATGAAAACCGTTTAAATGAGAAAGACCCTTAGTGACTTTGAAATTCAAAGTCGAGAGGATTCGGTTAGAGTATATGAGCTTTAGACCAAAAGCAATGGTACGTGACATGTGGCCTGTTTGTTACTCATGCAACGGGTTGATCATGCGGCCGGGCACCCATGCATAGGCAGCCAACCTTTGATGCAAAGACCAATTGCAACCGATCTTTGACGTCCCAATATAGCCGGCACGACAATTTGCTACAGACTGTCGACGTGTTTATTGTCGGATCGGTGGAGGATTCTGATGATGGATGAGGGCATATTTTCTCCGCCGAGTGTGGTCGGTTGGCCGGTTATGATGGCTCTGGCGGCGACCCTATTCCATACGTGCCCAATGGGCATTCGATTGGATGGGTAACAATCATTTTGGTTGTGTTGGGGCTCATGCCTGTCATTCCAAATGTCAAAGGCTACTACACCAAGACATGCGACTTCACCCGTTGCCTGTGACCAAATTCTAACAGGCCCCATGACACCCCTATGTGCACGAAGCGCATGAACTAAATGTAACAACAAAGTCAACTGAACTAATTTAGTTCATTTTTTCTCATTTTCACATCTTCAAAAGATGTTACTCCCTTCGTAAAGAAATATAACAGTGTTTAGATGATTAAAGTAGTGATCTAAACGCTCTTATATTTCTTTACGGAGGAAGTACTTATTTATGAATCTGGTTCGACACTTTTACTTCTTGGAAAGGCTATGATAGATCCCTACACTTGTGGGTTATCAGTCGGTAAGCTTCTTCTCATCGAGGAGGAATGGAGTTCCCGGCAGCGTCAGCGTGGGCCAGAATCATCGTCCGTCACAAAATGCGGCAATGGGAAACAAAGGCCTAGGCGGCGACGAGGCCGATGGCAACGACACCGGCAATAGCAGTGCTTCCGACGAGCACCGGAAAGGGAATCGTCGGTACTGTGGCAAGCCCAGAGATTGGGATAGGGAGCACCACAAGGCGCGGCACAACCGAGAGCAACAAGATGAGGTTGTGAACCTTATCGAGGCTCAGGTGGACTCACTGGGACTCCTCTTGGTGACGATCAACAACATCAACCACTCGGAGCAAAACATTGCCATGGTAGCAGAATCTCTAGCTGTGGCATTGCGTGTCGAAATCAGAGGGTTGAAGGAAATATGCCCTAGAGGCAATAATAAAGTTGTTATTTATATTTCCTTATATCATGATAAATGATTATTATTCATGCTAGAATTGTATTAACCGAAAACTTAGTACATGTGTGAATACATAGACAAATAGAGTGTCACTAGTATGCCTCTACTTGACTAGCTCGTTAATCAAAGATGGTTAAGTTTCCTAGCCATGGACAAAGAGTTGTCATTTGATAAGCGAGATCACATCATTGGAGAATGATGTGATTGACTTGACCCATCCATTAGCTAAGCACGATGATCGTTACAGTTTCATTGATACTGCTTTCTTCATGACTTATACATGTTCCTCATATTATGAGATTATGCAACTCCCGAATACGGGAGGAACACCTTGTGTGCTATCAAACGTCACAACGTAACTGGGTGATTATAAAGATGCTCTATAGGTGTCTCCGATGGTGTTTGTTGAGTTGGCATAGATCAAGATTAGGATTTGTCACTCCGTGTATCGGATGTTGGAAATATGCCCTAGAGGCAATAATAAAATGGTTATTATTATATTTCCTTGTTCATGATAATTGTCTATTGTTCATGCTATAGTTGTGTTATCCGGAAATCGTAATACATGTGTGAATACATAGACCACAACATGTCCCTAGTGAGCCTCTAGTTGACTAGCTCGTTGATCAATAGATGGTTAAGGTTTCCTGACCATGGACATTGGATGTCATTGATAACGGGATCACATCATTAGGAGAATGATGTGATTGACAAGACCCAATCCTAAGCATAGCACAAGATCGTGTAGTTCATCTGCTAAAGCTTTTCTAATGTCAAGTATCTTTTCCTTAGACCATGAGACTGTGCAACTCCTGGATACTGTAGGAATGCTTTGGGTGTGCCAAATGTCACAACGTAACTGGGTGGTTATAAAGGTGCACTACGGTTATCTCTGAAAGTGTCTGTTGGGTTGGCACGAATCAAGACTGGGATTTGTCGCTCCGTATGACGGAGAGGTATCTCTGGGCCCACTTGGTAATGCATCATCATAATGAGCTCAATGTGTCTAAGCAGTTAGTCACGGGATCATGCATTACGGAACGAGTAAAGTGACTTGCCGGTAACGAGATTGAACGAGGTATTGGGATACCGACGATCGAATCTCGGGCAAGTAACGTATCGATTGACAAAGGGAATTGTATACGGGATTGATTGAATCCTCGACATCGTGGTTCATCCGATGAGATCATCATGGAACATGTGGGAGCCAACATGGGTATCCAGATCCCGCTGTTGGTTATTGGCCAGAGAGATGTCTCGATAATGTCTACATGGTTCCCGAACCCGTAGGGTCTACACACTTAAGGTTCGGTGACGCTAGAGTTGTTATGGGAATTAGTATGCGGTTACCGGATGTTGTTCGGAGTCCCGGATGATATCCCGAACATCACGAGGAGTTCCGGAATGGTCCGGAGGTGAAGATTTATATATGGGAAGTCATTATACGGTCACCATAAGTATTCGGGGTTTCCCGGTATTATACCGGGACCACCGAAGGGGTTCCGGGGTCCAACGGGAGGGTCCACTTGCCCCAGAGGGCCCTATGGGCTGTATGTGGAAGGGAACCAGCCCCTAAGTGGGCTGGGCGCCATCTTCCCTAGGGGCCATGCGCCTAGGGTTGGGGGGGGGACCCTAAAGGGGGCGCCCCCTTGGCTTGGGGGGCAAGCCCCCTCCCCTTGGCCGCCGCCCCCTCTAGATCTCATCTAGAGGGGCTTCCCCCCTTCCCCCTCCACCCTATAAATATAGGGGAGGAGGGAGGGCAGCAGGACCTCATCCAAGGCGCAGCCCTCCCCCTCTCCAACCCCTCCTCCTTCTCCGTTGAGCTTGGCGAAGCCCTTCTGGAGAACTGCGAGCTTCACCACCACGCCGTCGTGCTGCCGGAGTTCTTCCCCAATTTCTCCTTCCCCCTTGCTGGATCAAGAAGGAGGAGACGTCCCCGAGCTGTACGTGTGTTGAACGCGGAGGCGCCGTTGTTCGACGCTTAGATCGGAATCAACC